>NC_071098.1:17912048-18144548 GCF_027358695.1 Spea bombifrons
ACAGCAATCACACTCATATCATGCTAAGTCAGCCAGCACATGCTAGAACCTGGACATGATAGGATTGTGATTGTTGTTATATATATGTATATATATATATATATATATATATATATATGTGTGTGTGTGTTAATATTATTGTTGATTTTTTTGTCTAATTTTGGTGTTACTTTTAATAAAGTATTTTAAAGTTTTTTTTTGTTTTTTTTTTCAGTTTTGGCCAAGTGAATACTGAATTTTTAGTTTCAGTCCAGAATTTTCATTTCGGTGCATCCCTACTATATACTATGCCAGTCACTAAAGTGTTAAGCCTACACCACATCAATGTTTGGCTTAGTATATAGTGATAGGGGTTGTCAGTGTCTGGCTCAGTGTATAGGCACACATTGACGGTGGTTTGCCTAACCATAGAAACTATGCAGTTTTAAAGTGTGTGTATGGGGGGGGCTGCCACATACAGGGTCTGCCACAGGTGCCAAATACTCAAGGTACGCCCCTGCATCATGCGGCTGTCAGACCCAACGGCCATGCCTCAGCTCCTCTTCCCACGTCTTAAAAGGGGTGTGATGAAGAGCTGAGGCATGCGGTGTGTGCACGCCGGCCACTTTAATTTCATTAGGCGCTGGTGGAGTGACTGCCGCACGACGGCCGCTTTCAATGTCGCTCGCAGCCACTTTGATGGTGCAATGGGCCAGTTGACTAGACTTGCCCCCCAGGCCTTAGGCTGCCAGCCCTCCCCTGCTATCAGGTAAAATTTAAGTTCTTTGGACTACGTACATATAATTACTGTGTTATGATTGCACAAAAAGGACATTAAAGTTTAATGCTTTTTTATCAACCTGGCTTCTAGTCTCATTTTCTGCTGAGATCCATTACACCCCGTCATCATAACTTCCATCTACAGGGCCCTGTAAGCTTGTTCAAAACTTTAGTGCGGCTTAACTCTGTATTTGGATTCACAATTAGATGGCGGCCAAGCACTATGATAAAGGTTTTATGAACTAGGTTCATGAGGCAGCATGCTGCTAGATGGAGAGAGGAGAAGATCTGACAGAAATAAAGCAGCTTGAACCCAAAATAGTAAAACCTGACAGGTCTCCTAATGGAGTATTCCAAAACGGGATAGGGAGGGATTGCGAAATATAGGTTATCAACTGAGTTGATGATATGCAAGTGTTGTGGAAAAATGTGATTTTTCCAAAATTGTAAATGTATTTGAGTAATAAAAAATAAATGTCTGTTATGGACTAAGTAGAGTAAAACTGCAAAAGTCATCACTTAAAATGGTTTGGGGTTTCTAGTTGACTTCTAACTCACTAAATATTCATTAAAAGCATTCCTTCTAATGTCTCACTGAATCAACACACCATAAGTCATCATTTTCTTAATAACCTTTATTTACATGTATATTCTTATCTGTTAATCAGCCCATATTTAAAGGCATTAATTTAATTTGATAGCATAACCTCAGTTAGTGAATTCCACATCTTTATTCTTACTGCTTAGAACCCGTTGTGCTGCTGTAGACGATTCCATTGTTCAAGTCTGAATGGATAATGCTTAGTACTAAAAAAACTAAGAATTAACTAATTCATAGTCTTCGAAAAAAGAGAGTTGTATTGTCCCCAAGTGTAATTGTATAATGTTAAATAAACTTCTATTAAGATGCCTTTTTTAGTAAAAAGAAATACATTATGTCTAGCCTTTCTTTTTTATTTTGGTTATTCATATTTGAGTCCGCCTCTGCACTTTCAAGTTTTGTCATGTCATTTTTAAATGCAGGCACCCAGAATAGCATTGCATATTTAAGGCTTACATTAACAGGCAAAATTATTTATTCAGTACCTCTTTTTATATATCTTACAGGCTGTTGCCTATTGCACACTGTTGCAAATTCTATTGTCCACAGTCATTCCTAAATCCTTTACATTAAATCCCTTTTTTAATAAAACCCAAATTAAAATATAATGTACTCATCTATTTTTTCAAGATGCATAAATTTGCATTTTCCAATAATACATCTACATGGTTGCCTAGTCCTCCAATTTAATCAAACCTCTTTGTATAGATTTAATCAAACCTCTTTGTATGGATATAATGTCTAGTTTAGACTATATTACCAGAACTAATTGCGTGTCTTGTCCTGAAGCAGAGATGTGCCTTTTAATGCCCACTGCAATATTATAAAAATAATTAATAAAAGTGGGTGAAGGACAGAACGCTAAGGTACTCTACTTACCACATATGTCTAACCAGAGAACTTTCCATTAACAACAACTCTCCAAACCAATTTACCGAAGGAACATTAACCCTTTCAGAACCAATGGCAACCAGGTACATCACGAAAAGATCCCTAGAGTACCTTTGGTACATCATTGGTTGCAAAGGGGTCCATGATTCATTATTACTTTTTTGTTAATTTAAAATTCTCATATACACAAAAGTCTTCCTAATGGATAAATTGAAGCAATTTCAGAGTAAAGGTTTTTTTTCTTTGCTGCCCTTTATACATTTAATTATACACTGATCTATGCAGCTATATTTCTATTCTATGTTATACACAAATGCTGAACAAAGTTGTTGCTAACAGTCATCTTGCTTTTGAGTCATTGGCATTAAGTTCTTCCCACAACAACAATACCATATGTATAATGAATATACATGCAAATTAGAACTGTTGCATTTACACTCTTAATATAAAAAGATGTGTTTATTAAAACAACCTATAGTTTATGGTGGGGCTACCTTCTTTGGCTAGTTGGGGGATTAAGGTTCTCCATTGAATCAGCCCTTCTGTGTAGAACCTCTTCCCCATTGGCATGCCTCCGGAGAGCCAGCCCTGTTCTCAAATATATTATACATACAGATATATAAAATATCGTATACCCTGTTGTAGTATTGTCTAAATGACTTACCACAGCCAGTCTGAGTCCTCCAATCACCTAGTGGAATTCCTAGAGCTTGACAAACAAGTGCATATGCCTGGATAGCTTGACAAAGGTTTGTGCCGTTGTCCTTGGCACCACAAAGATCATAAACACAGCTGTGGACAAAGGCAGTAGGATCCACAACAGTACTGCATTCCCATAGTGGACCACCAGTCATGTTTATAAAACCACAGTATTCTGTGGAAAAGTACAGTGATTCCAAAGATGCATCACATAAACTGCAGTTGTCTAGACACCCAGAAGAGCACCTCCAGTCTGGATGGTATACTCTCCAACTCTCTCCTAAATCTAAAACGGACATAGCTGGTCTCCCATCTGACCGGAGTGTGTCATCCTGAGGATTCTTGTTATAATTGCCACACATGCCACAAGTAGAGTTAATGTAGGTCCCTGGCACTGATATGGAAGCATAATGCTCCCCATCAAACATCACCAATAGGCCAAAATCTGTTTCCACAGCTGTTGATAATCCACTTTGATATATTTTGATGGCTCCATAGTCCAGAGTTATTGGGAGGGAAAATATCAAATCATTTACCTTTGAGAAGATAGAAAAAGATTTATTAGCCACAAAATAAATATTGTGTACTAACTGGTGCTATTGCAGACTCCATTTTTACTGATTTCACATGTCAAACTTTAGAACCTAGGTTACATAAACTATGTACATAGCAAATTATAAGTAACTGACAAGCTACAAGAAAAAAACAATAATAATAATCCCAATCAACATTTTTTCTTCACATTCAAAACGGAATTTGTATGTAATAATCTGAATTTCAGACTTCTCTTATGCTGTTAGTGCATGTTAATAATCATTTAGTAGGATGCATTTTTGGGGGGATATTCTAGGACTCAAACTCATTTTCTTACGTGGTAAGTTCATCTTCAAATTAAAATGCTAGTTTTCAAGTTACACAAAATATTCACCAGCCATTGAAAATCATATACAGATTTTCATCTTAACTTTTCTAAAACTATGAATGGGAAAAATAATTATGAGAATATATGTGTAAACTGATTCCTTTAGCTGTGACCCCTATGATTTTCATTTTTAGCTGTGAAAAACTGGATACTATGAGAGAACCTTTCATAATATGCAAGGGTATTTGAGATTTCATGTATTTGTGTTTTTTCAGGGACCCGTTTTTGCTTCTCTAACTGGTCTGCAAGAAATGTTGAGTGTTGTTGATATGAAGGGTTCAGTCGATGAACCTGGTTAGTCAGCTGACTCCATGTACTCATATTCTAGTACATTCTAGCTGGTTCATGGGTTAAGAACAGAATAAATGAAAATCCTAGTAATGTGCAAACTATTTTAAGTAGAACCACAGAAAATGTTTCATCTGTAAACTGCAGCAGCAAGAACAAATAGCAATTTTAACAAAAACCATATTAAGATTCTCACCTTAACTTTTGCAAAACTATTTTTGGGAATAACAATAGTATGAGAATAGACTTCTAAAGTAATTTCCTTTATCCATGATACAGATGACCCTCCACGGTTTTCATTTTTAGCTTCTACTGTGAAAAATGGAAGCGGACTTCCAGGCCAACAATTCCTAGCAAGGAGATAAGAACAAGATCCCTGGAAATGGAAGAGAAGTCCATCAAAAGTGTGGTAATGAGGGTCTCCAAAAACCACACAGGTGCTGCTCTCTACAGAAAGACACTGGAAAAAATTATCCTTTGGTTCACAGACTTCATACGGTCCACAAACAAATTCTTGACACGATATCTCGTTGTTAAAATCCAGACAACGACATCTTGTTGAGCAATTTCCATTTTCCCAAAACAGCTCTCCTTGACGTAAGAATTGCCCTGATAAAAATTAGATGGCATTATGAAACAAAATAAAACTAGAAAGATATGATCGTTTTTTTAATTAAAACTTTTTCATAAAAACATTTATTCTTCAGATACCTTATGGATTGGAAGAATTACAATAGTTTTTTTCACTTTATGATCAAGGTTTTCAATAGAAGTGTAATACCTGCTTAATTCAATTAAATTGTTGTATTACTACTTATAAGCCTTGCATACCTTGACACCATACCGCCTCACAACATATACCAAGTTGTCACAAAGCAAGATTTTTTACCTTTTAAGCTGCAACCATTAGCTGGGTCAATCTCTTTCCCATCTATTTTGAAAAGCCAACGTCCAGGAACATTTACATTTGTAGTTTCTTCAATATTGACTATTTCAGGAGACCTGGAACCAGGTACACTGAAGAAATTGGTGCTATTTCCACCATTAAATCCAGCCTGAAAAATGGAAAACAAATGTTCACATAATTTTATTTTTATAGGCTAATAAATATAATACATATAGAATCAACAATATGGAAGATTGTTCTTGAATTATAGAAACATAGAATTTGATGGCAGATAAGAACCATTTGGTTCATCTGGTCTGTCTGTTTTCTCCTGCTTTAAATACTGAAATCTTAATCAATCCTTGATCTTGCCTTTCATTCAGGATTGCCGTATGTTTATCAGAGCAGTTTTGCCTTGAATAATGGGCAAAAATCCCAGTGGCTAAATATACCAAGCTTCTCTCCATAAGCTTGGTATATTTAGCCACTCAAGAGACTTACAGCTGTAATTGCTGCAAACGGTGCCACTACAAAGTATTGACCTTGGAGGAGTTACGTCTTTTTTTTTTTGTCATATTTATGGTTTGTCTCACAATAAAAAATATTTTGTATTGGTAGGCATGTTGTGTAAATAAAATGATACAAATCCATTTCACCTCCTTCCGGCTGCAGCGGAAGTTGTCTATGCGAATCGCATAGATGCTTACCTGCTGCCCGGACAACACACCGGGAGTCAGAAGCACCGGTAAGTTTTTTTTTGGGGGGGTGTTAAATGGGGGGGGGGGGCGGTTAGGCATTTTTGTAGGCAGAGTGCTCTATGAAATGTCTTTTAACCCCCTTAATGCCACTCTGCCTCCAGAAATGCCTTTTAACCCTCAATACGCCATCTGCCTCCTGAAATGCCTTATACGTCCCTATATGCCACTCTGTCCCATAATATGCCTTTTAACCCCCTAAATGCCAGAGTGGCATATAGGAGTATAAGGCATTTCTGGAGGCAGAGTGGCACATAGGGGGTCAAAAGGCATATCATGGGGCACAGTGGCCTATAGAGGGTTAAAGGCATATCATGGGGCACAGTGGCCTACAGAGGGTTAAAAGGCATATCATGGGGCACAGTGGCCTATAGAGGGTTAAAAGGCATATCATGGGGCACAGTGGCATTTAGAGGGTTAAAAGGCATATCATGGAGCACAGTGGCATATAGGGAGTATAAGGCATTTCTGGGGCAGAGTGGCAAGCCTGGGGGCAGATGTGCATAACTGGGGGGGGCAGGTTGGAAAATAAAAGGAAATATTTTTCTCAATCATAGCTTTTATTAAAAAAAATAGTTTACATAGTTTACATGAATTAACATTTGCTGGTCGTCTTATATACAAGCTTTTTCTTTTTTCCCTAAATTAATATTCAGATTTTGGGGGGTCGTCTTATAATCAGGGTCGTCTTATAATCGAGCAAATACGGTAAATAATGAGTAGTATACAGAGATACCATAAGCAATAAACAATAAGCATACAAGGACAACCGTTAATACAGGCAGATGTTTAGCCAATGTTTCGGCAAAAAAACTTTTTTGTCAAGGGGATAAAAGATCTACTTTGCACAGGATAGTAAAAGACATGTTTGTTATTTTCATTTACACATATGCTCACTCAAGACAATTGATTTCATGCAGGCCAATTGATGTAAGTCTTGCAATTCAATCTCTGTGTTTTAAAGGGCAAATAATCAAATAAATGTTAAAATTGATATATCAAACCTAACAATGCAAATGCACCGATAGAATATCAGTATGAAATTAAAACATAAATGTAGTCATCAACCGCTACATATCCAGTTAGACATTGACAAAATCTCGAGAGCTATGTTAGAAGTTAGATTCTAACATGGCCTAAAATGTGGAATTTAAATTCTAACCATTTTCTGTTTTTTTTTAGTTGAAGTTTTATTTGTGTATTTTTTTTCCCCAGAAAGTTTACCTTCCAAGAAGCATTCTGCTACAATGTATATTGTTAGTCTCCTTGTTAATATGTAAAATTGAAACAAATTAATATATTCTTGTTAGCTGAAAAACACCTGGCACAAAGCATGCCCTTAGAATATGGTAGTTTGGGCTTTAGCCCCAGACATCTTTGAAGCCTAGTTTCTGCACAGATATAAAACAAGCTACAAAGTTACAAAAATTACAAAATTCAAACATTTCAAAGCAACATATGCCACTTAAACAGTGTTTATACTATACAGCTGACAAGTCTTTATGGTGTTATAACCCCCATTTTGCTCTCTTCACTTATCATCTGGGTCTTGGAAAATGTGTCAGTTTCATTTAAATTGTGAAATGCGAGACCTCCTATGATTATTACATTTTTAGAGAACATAGATTACTATTTTAAGGTTCATCTACTTTTTGACATCAAAAGTGGGTTAATTTACTCTCATAAAAAAATTGTGTGACATCAAGTTTTATCAGCAATGTAATGAGTAACATCATTTCTGCTATCACTTGTGACATCATGTATGTTGTTATCAGTCATTGATTAAGTTAGATTAATTAATAGAAACATACATTGAATTGCCTTTAAATACAAAATGCAAAGGCAAAATAGTTGCCCTATGAAAATGTTGGTAATATTTTTCTGTAGTGAAATTTCATGCAAATATAAAATCACACACTTGTTACATTTTGTCAGGCGCCACTGGAGATTAAACCACCAACCTCGTACTCTGGTAGGTACTGTACCTGACCACTAGACCTGCTGGTATGACATAGTCTGGCCTAAAGCCAATGTCAATAGGGAGGCAGAGACCAGAAACCCTAAAGCCATCTGTTGGCCTAGTGGTTAGGTTGAGTACCTACCAAATCACAGGTTGCTGGTTTAATTCTCAGTGGGGCTTGGCATATTTGTTTGTTGGTTGTAATATTTTCAAGGCCTGCCTTAGTGGAGTGCTCTGTGGGGAAGATTTCACACATGGCATCTGTGTGGTGCCATCTTAACCCCCTAAGAGCTAGGAGTATTTTTGTCAATACTTTTTATCCCTGCTTGTTTTCAAGTATAATTTCCCTCTCTCTCATTTAGTTTAACATACGCATTATATATTTTTGTTAGGACACGTACGTTTTTTAGAAACTAATCACATATAGAGACACCAACATCTGGTATGAAAAAATATTAAAAAGTGCCATTTTTAGGGGAAAAAAGTTTCTTGGCTTTCACCCAAAAAAATATTATACATAACCAGTGTAGATAAAAATATTAAACATAACCAGTGTAGAAGTATATCTAGGTATTTGTGATGGTTTGAGAAACATATGCCATGGAAAGTTATGTTATTTGAACATGCATGTACATTTTTTGGCTGTGCAGTAAGATAAGTCCCGCTAACTCTAAAGACTGTGGCTAACTCTTTAAAAGGGTAATGAAGCAGCTATCACTGCCAAAGGAAATCTTGAAAGACACTTCCATTGGCTACGTGAATGGCTCAGGGATGCACATTGTCTAACTCTCTTCTAACTCGCCTCACTGACTGTCTATCAGGAATTGCATCATGGATGGCGTCCTGTTACCTAAAGCTCAACATCTCTAATACCGAACTCAAAGTAATCCCGCCATCTGCTATGTCCACTTTTCCTGACTTCTCTATTACTGTTGATAACTCCACTGCCCAACCAACTGACCAGGTTCGCTGCCTTGGTGTCACCCTCGACTCTGCTCTCTCCTTCATCCCTCACATCTAGTCCCTTACCAAATCCTGCCGCCTCCACCTGAAAAACATCTCCCAAATCCGCCCTTTCCTGACGCAAGACACCACCGAATTACTAATCCACTCCCTTGTGATATCCCGCCTGGATTATTGCAACTGCCTACTAACCGGTCTCCCCCTCTCCCGCCTTTCTCTATCCTCCTATCCAAATACACCCCTACCCACCCTCTTCCCTCCTCTCATGACCTGCGGCTTTCTTCTACTGTTGTTACCTCTTCCCACTCCCGTGTTCAGGATTTCACCTGCGCCGTTCCTCTCCTGTGGAATTCCCTTCCCCGTTCCGTCAGACTTTCTGCCTCGTATGTGACTTTCAAAACCTCTCTGAAAACCCACTTGTTCAGGGAAGCATAAAACATTCCTTTACAGTGCTCCCAACCATCATCCTAATCAAAGCCATCGGAACAAACAGCTTCAACACATCATCACAACCATATCAACTCATCCCCATCCAAGCAGTCCTCTCCTATTGTCTCACTCCCCTCAACCACTGACAAGATTGTAAACTCGCAAGAGCAGGGCCATCTTCTCCTTTGCACCAGTTTGTTATTGTATGTGTTGTTATATGTGTTTATAAATTGTTCTAATGAATGTAACAGTGCTGCAGTATCGGTCGGCGCTTTATAAATAAATGTAATGTAAGTGGTGGCAGGGCATCCCATTGGCTGTTGCTGCTGGTCTGCGTGGGTCTCCAGGCTCCCAGCAGCAGAGGCCCTGCCACCAATTGAAGCTACAATAAACCATGATTAGTCAAAGTAGTGGGGGACATATTAGGCTGGTTTTGCCTGGGTTAAGGAGCTAAAAGGTGGTCCCAAGATGCTAAAGTGGCTCATTAAGCTGCCTGTTTACTTTAACATTTTCAGTCCTGCAGTCACAATGAGTAGACTGTGTCCCTTATAGCCTGATTTCCTTCTTTTAGCATGACAAATATAATGTAAACACACTCACACTAAGTGCTTTTACATTGAAAGGAAGCTCAGCGTTCATTTCCCACAGTACAGAGCCTTCTATATAAAATAGATCCTACAAGGTCTGTACGGAGTCTACAGAGATGATCCTCTGCTGCTGTTCACTGTTTATGTGATCAGCAGGCACAGGAATGGGGAGGGCTGAAAAAGGATAATAACAATAATAATCAATAATTGTAGTTACTAGTTACATAAGAGACCCCTGGGGTTTAAAGATCTTTAAAAAATTTATCGTGGGACAGAGTCAGACTCCCAAAGACCTCTAAGTATATGTTTTGTTGCTCATTTATGTTTCTCCTTTTTTCCTTTTCGTGTTAATGTTATTAGTTTATGCATTACAAAAAAGATAATAACTATCTCTGTATTGATATGCAGTGAATTGTAACATGTGGTTTCGGTGATGTAACACAATGTAACACAATGCTCTGCCAAATTAAAGAACAACACACAGGATACTGCATATGTAAAACACCACTTTACAGCAAACCGTCAACTTATCTACCACAAGAGGAGGATACTAATGTACAGGATGACAGGGCATTAGTATTCCGCAAAGTTTCGTCCCAAAAAGGCAACAAACACACCTCTGGGATTCATCTTCCCTCAGGAAGCAATGGATAAGGATGGAAGGGACAAACAAGACTCCTCAGAGTGGAACTTTTATTGCGTGTCATGATATATATCACAATGCACTGCGTTTTATATGAAAAAAAGTTTTACTGTAAAAACAAAGTTAATAAAAAACAAATATTAAACATATTGAACTTTAACAGGGGATCTGAGTGTCTAAGGCTGACCCTTAGTATATTTGCCTGGTTGCTTGTTAGGCATCAGTTTTCAGAACTAACTCTCTCCTGGGATTTTCTTTCCCTTTAGGATTCTTTTTCATTTTCATAGAGATAAGGGTTTGCTTACCTGAGCCATTACTCCACCAAGACCAGTAAGAGGGTCTCCTCCACTTGCCGTCCCTGTTGTCCAAGTGATCTCTGCATAATTGAACATAGCAAAGCTTGATATTCCATCTGATATCAGCAGAGCTTGAAAGGTATTCACCTGACAATGTAATTAAAGCATTGTGAGCATTTTTGTCGCTTATCATTTATTCTTGATTGACAGGTTACATTCCAATATGGGAAAGCACAGATCAGGAAGATGATATGATAATAAAACAATTAACAAAGAGATGTTTGTTAGGCTGTATGTATCATATAATTAATGCACAAAACAGTGATTATATTATATCTATATGGCCAAAGTACAATGCATCTGCTGACATGATTTATATTATCTCAAGAGAAGGTCGGATAATTCTCACAGATATTTAAATATATGTTCTCAAGAAACCTAGGTATAGCTACGTTTTGAAAACACAAAGAAAACACAAAATAAATACTTGCCACACCGTTAGAAGAATATGATAAAAATAATCAATCTTTCTTTTAAGTGCTCTTGTTAAATATACACTGACCTACATAATCATACAAACACAAAAAAAATTATCATACTCATTTTACTTATTTCATTAATTATCTTCATGTCAGGCAGCACTCAAATTCTTGGTTCCTTGAGCAGGACTCCCCCCAATCCGAAGCAACAAAATTAAAACAACGATATAACTCAGCACTCAGTGAACTAACCACCGCATCAAATTATTATTTCTTTAGGTTTAAGGAATTAATCCTAATTATTACAATGGCCATCTGAAAGGATGCCACTGGGGTTCTATTCTATTCATTCACTTCTTAAATATGTTGTATTGCTTATGGACTCAGTAAGAAAGACATCTTTCATTACACTTCAATAAATAAAACTATAAAGCAAAAATTATTAATGATCAGGTTTAACTATATGTACAAATCTGTGTAGGTTACTGTCTTAAATTGATTTCAGTCACATGCACTTGCATGCTAACACTTACACAAAAATGTGTATATTAATTAACATACAAATTGTGTGCAAGTGCATGCAACTTAAATCAAAGAGTACATGTCCTTGTCTAAAACAAACAAAAATCTTTAAAAAAAAATATCTATTATTCAATTTTTTCTTAGAGGCAGAGGGTTATAAATCCACCTAGGGTAGTATAGAACCTGGTTATACACCCCTAACACAAGCCAGTGCTCAGTAAAATGAAATAATAATAAAAAGACCCTTGCCAAATATCGCTTTCAAGAAGCAAAGATCCATCCTGTGCCTCTTACTTTGCGTCCATTCCTGTCCTGCAGGGTGGAGCGGATGTTCTGTTTTAAATAAACATTAAATGGACACTCCAGCCAGGGCCGGCCCAAGACATAGTGCCGCCTGGGGCGAAGTTTGAAATGCCGCCACCCACGCCGACGCCACTGCTCATTATCTATCCTTCCTCTCCCTACCTTCTCATTATCTACCCTTCCTCTCCCTACCTTCTCATTATCTACCCCCTCCCCCCCTATTATCTACCCTATTCACCCCCCCTTTGTATTTCACTTACTATGCAGAGTCTCCCTGCTCCACCGCGTGGTGTGTGCTGCTTCACTGCTGAGCACCGGAAATGACATCATATTCCGGCGCTCAGCGTTACAAACCGGCACCGAGACCGAGCTAGAGGTACTGAAAACTTGATAAGCGAAAATCACTCGGTGCCCCTCTCCTCCGCTCAAAAAAAAAAGGCGCTTGGGGTGCAGCCTCTTCAAAAGTGCCGCCTGGGGCAATTGCCCCACTCTGCTCCATGGCAGGGCCGGGCCTGACTCCAGCCATCATGTACAGTTTACAAAAGCTTGTAAATAAGGTAGTAAATGGTTGTACTACCTTATTCACAAGCTTTTGCAAACAGTATCACAGTATTGGTTATGCCTTCTCTCTCTCTCTCTATCTCTTCAGTGACGTTTAATCCTGCTATGAGAGGGGAATGAGAAACACACGCAAATCTTCAGCACTATTGTGAGTGCAACTAACGCAATATAATTAACACTGTATCGTCTGAACAGTCTACACTATTGTTGATGTTTTGTCTGTTTTTCTTACATGAGCGCCCCCTTTTGAAATTGAACCTATACTTCACAACACCTGGAGAGGGTTTTTTTAAGGCGGCAGTTGTGAGAAAACAAAAGGGAAGTATTTTTAAGAGATTTACTTATTTAACACACACTATTTTTGGAGTACATCGGTTCTTCTCACAATCTTTTTGCTTTAGTTTATTTTGTTTATGGCAACAACCCATCAATGCTGTTTTTCATGACAATTTAGCATTTCCTGGAAAATACTAAACAAAGCAAACATTTAAATGATTTTAACATTTTAGACATTTGCTAGCATAAGGAATAATGTTTCTAAGGCTGTATTTAGTTACAATTCACCATAGTAAGTGAAAGCACTAAGTACGAAAACAAGTATTTCAAGTACTTGAAGTATTTGAAGTATAAAATCTAAAGTATTTTTATTTACAGAATTATACAAATTATATGGAAACTCATAAGCAGCAGCCCCCCCCCCAATTATTGCAGCATATAATGTACCAAATAATCTACTGCCATCCAAAACTACTTGTGGGGTAATGAAACCAACAGAGGTTTGGCAACTCCTTAAAAGAAACAGAAAAGTACAGGAACTGAGATGCAGAAGGGCAAAAAACCCCAAAGAAAGCAGGATTTATAAGTAATGAAATATCACTTTTAGCAAAAATAGCCCCAAATAAGGGAGAAAAAAAGCAAGAGCATAATTACAACAAACCACACATATCATGCAACTTAACTCATAAAAAACATACAAAGTGACAAATTTAAAATGAAAAAGGTTTATTATTCCTGGTAGAATGTCAACCCAAATAATTAAAACTCATGGGCAGAAATAAGTAGCAAGCTTTATGCATGAATGGCACATATTAAATATGTTGTTTGATTAAACCTACAACATGTATATCCTCTGCAATAAACGTTTTTGGTTCATTTGATTTTGAAAAACTGCCTTTAATTTTTTCTGTCTAAAACTGTAATTAACCATTAACATTTGCTCTCAAATGTTTGAATATAAATTAAGTAAATTATAGATAATGGTGGCCTTACAGGAGTAGTACTGCTTCCTCCATAGAAGGTAACTTCATCCCATGTGACAATAAAAACCCAGGTTGCCGAGAAAAACAGCACATTTTTGAAGTGCTTCCTGATTTCCTTGGATGTTTTCTTTAGAATATCAGGGTCTGTGGTCTCCCTGTAGTAGATCTCCCCTCTTATTCCATTATGAACATCAGCCCAGAATGGCGCAATAAAAGCACGACCATCTGACAGAGGGAATGCTTCTGGAGTGAACTGGCTGACAAGAACATTAAATGAAATCACTCCATTGTTGTTAACCTGTAAGCATTAAGTAATAAAACAGCAAGATTATTCAAAATGGAAAATAAACAGAATAGCAAAAATTCATTGTTCAGTTGATTTAAGAATATACACTATTGAATGTAGTCTTTCTATGTAAAGATATCATGTAATTATATTATTTTCATGCCACCTTGCTTGATATCAAACCCAGTTTTTAACACCAGTTAGGCTCCTCTTTAATCACTGACATTTTTCTCATTTCAAGCATATTAGTGTATTTATATGACCTTTCTCTTCATATTCTTTCTTCCTATGATCTCTTAGATCAGCCTTCATTTTAGACGGTCATTGCAGCCAAGATTACACAAAATCATGGGTGGGTCCCCATTGTGAGCTAAAGCAAGGCAAGGATAGACTTGTTCATTAATGAATTCCACTAGACCAGAAAAGTGAAGTAGATTATCACTTCTATATACTGATGCACAAGCTATCTATATTAACCAGACATAAATATGTTAGTAGATAAAACAAATAAACAATAGGACAATTCTTACGGCTAGAACAAATGGGGGTTTCAAAATCAACAATGGTAAGAGTCTTAGTGAAGAAATGGCAATTATTGAAGGAGCTAAATGGCTAGATGCTATCTGCAGATACCTTTAAGAAAAAGTTAGAGATCATTTCGATAATTAATATTGGATTAGCAATGGTACCACTTCTGTTTCTCTCCTCAACATTTTTGTTCAAGGCCAAATATGTTTCCCGTGATAGCTTCAGTATTGCACAGTTTTCTTCTGATGGGTTGGTGAAATCAACTTATTTTATCACATCCTTGCAAATTCTGTTAATTTTCTCCACAAACACATCTCCAAGACGACCACTGCCTTGCTAAAGAAGCTGAGGTGATGGACTGGCCAAGCATGTCTCCAGACCTAAACCCTATTGGTCATCTGTGGGGCATCTACAAACGAAAGGTGGGGCAGCGCAAGGTCTCTAACATCCACCAGCTCATAATATCGACAAGCCTCAAAATACAAAATACCATTAACATATTGTGTATATAAGATTGTGCTCCTGTAAATGTCTTTGTTATATCCTTGGTAACAAAATGTTTGCCACCTACATCCATAACAAATTGTTCACCCAAAAATTAAAAGAAATAAGAAAATGAGATGTCCCAATATTTAGCTACTTCAAATGTCAGTTAAGTAAACTACTTACATATAGTGCTCTATAAGGAACTCCAAAGAATATAAAAGGAATAGACAATTTAATTTCAGCTGAGCTTCCATCATCGACCTTTGGTGTTTTTGTATCATTCTGCCAGAAGGGGTATAATATTTCCATGGACTGAGCTGTGGGAAGGATAGATAAATATCAACATTTATTTATCTAAAATACCCATAGATTTATTTCTCAAGTGAGTATTTTAGAGGAATACCAACCTTGCAGAAAGATAAGAGTACACCAGACTCCTAACAGAGACGGACAGTTCATTCTGGAACAATAAATCTGTGTTATTAAAGTTTTTAAACATTGCAATAAACTTTAATTAAGGAGTAGTAACAACACTCCCTTAGAGTGAAAATTATGTAAAATTTTAGTTTTCATTTGTAACTAGAGATGAGCTGATTTCTATGTTATGAAAGTAACTTTCTATGAGAGCCATGACAACAAGGGTAAAACAGAGACATGAAAATATTTGTTATGTATACAAGAGTACACATGGTTATATAACATAATCACATAAGCAACAAGCTCTCCTCATTGCCATCTATATCACATAGTGTCACTAACGGTGGTTCAGGCTGTGGATCCACGCTGCAGTACCAGGAAAGGCGCCCCCAAGCGGTGATGACGAGCAGAGCAGGAACAACCAGATGGTACCAGGAGCTGGCAATCGGATAGTCGGGGTCACGAGCAGAGGTCAGGACAGGCAGCAAACAACGGATAGCCGGGGTCACGAGCAGAGGTCAGGACAGGCAGCAAACAACGGATAGTCGGGGTCACGAGCAGAGGTCGGGGCAGGCAGCAAACAGCGGGTAGTCAGGTTCAAGCAAAGTTCAGGCAACGAAAAGGCAAATAAGGTTCTGGAACGCTAGTGAAGGCAATAAAGGCACTATCACAGGCAAGAGGTACATGCAGACTGAAGGTTTAAATAGTCCTCTTGCTCAGGATCCTCCTACCCCCTAAATTAGGGGGAGGAGGAAAAGAGATAAGTACCCCTTTAAGACGCGGCATGAATATTCATGAGATAGCCGTTCGCGCATGCGCGAACGGCTCTCATGCTGCTGAGACGCGCGCCCCGTCTAACTACAGATCACCACACGGGGGCGCGCGTCTAACGGCCGGACGGACCACATCGCGTCTTCCCGCGAACAGAGCGAGCAGGGGGCTGAACGCGCGGGCTGCGTCTCGGCTCCCCTGCTCGTGGCAACGCCGGAACCGCCGGTACCGCCGGTACCGCCGGTACCCCCCTGTCTACAAGCGCCATCCTGGCGATTAGGAGCCGGTTTCTGGGGGAATTTCCTATGAAAGGCACGAATCTTGGCTGGAGCATGGACATCAGAGGACGGGACCCAGGAACTCTCTTCAGGACCGTATCCCTTCCATCTAATAAAGTATTGCAGTCTCCCCTGTTTCTTTCTAGAGTCTAAGATGGTTTGTACTTCATATTCTTCTTCACCTTGGACTATTACCGGATCAGGAGTACGAACCGTGGGGGAGAATTGATTTCTAATTACTGGTTTTAATAAAGAAATATGAAACGCATTATTAATGCGCAGTGTTTTAGGTAGAACCAGAGAATAAGTAACTTCATTAATTTTTGTTTTAATTTTATATGGACCAATATATTTAGGTCCTAAGGTTCGGGCGGCTTGCTGGAGGTGAAGATATTTCGTGGAAAGCCACACATAGTCTCCTGGATTGAGCACTGGCCCTTTGGATCTAGACTTATCAGCGGTTTTCTTCTGCAAAACCTTACTCTGCTTTAACTGTTCCGAAATAAGTGCCCAATGGTCACGTAGAACTTGAAATTGAGCTTCAGCTGCAGGTACCCCCGTAGAACTGGTTTCTTCAGGCCAGAGTGCTGGTTCATAACCGTGAACCGCTTTGAATGGGGACATCTGTAGTGCTTCATGATAAGAGCAGTTGTAGGACCATTCCGCAAGATGCAAAAGTGTCGACCAATCGGACTGATCCTCTGAGACGTACATTCTAAGATATTGCTTAAGTACTTGATTTGTTCTTTCAGCTTGCCCATTAGATTGAGGATGATGGGATGATGAAAAATGCAACTCGATTCCCATAAGTTTACACATCGCTCTCCAGAATTTCGAGATGAATTGTGACCCTCGGTCCGAAATGATGATTTGCGGAACTCCATGTAGTCTTATGATCTCTCTCATGAAGGTGTCCGCTAATGTACTGGCAGATGGAAGTTTAGCTAGAGCGATAAAATGTGCTTGCTTGCTGAATAAATCAACCACTACTAAAATAGTCGTATGGCCTTGAGAAGGAGGCAGGTCCGTGACAAAATCCATGGCTATGTGTTGCCATGGCTGATCTGGCACAGGCAACGGACATAATAACCATGCCGGTCTGGTATGAGGGGTTTTATTATGACCGCAGATAGTACATGCTTGCACAAATTCAGATATGTCACGTATCATAGTAGGCCACCAGAAATTCTTCTGCAGAAGAAATTTAACATTCCGAGTTCCCCGGTGACCCGCTACTGGAGAGGCATGACGCCAGGACAAAACGGCTTTACGGAAACGGGGTTGCACATAAAGTCTCCCAGGCGGAGGAATTTGTCCTCTGGGACGGGGTGTCTGTGATTTAGAGATGTGCCACATGAGAGTGCTATGTATCGTGGCAATTATTTTCGTAGGAGGGATTATAGGTTCGACCGACGTTTCCACATTAGGCGCCTCATGTCTTCTGGACAGTGCATCAGCCTGCGTATTCTTTGAACCCGGCCGAAAAGAAATGGTGAAATTAAATCGTGTGAAGAATAATGCCCATCGAGCCTGACGTGGATTGAGTCTCTTGGCCTTTTCTATGTACACCAAGTTTTTATGGTCTGTAAGAATGGTAATAGGAATTTCAGTCCCCTCAAGCAGATGTCGCCATTCTTCTAACGCTAATTTAATAGCCAGCAACTCCCGGTTCCCTATGTCATAATTTTGTTCCGCTGAAGAGAAAGTCTTAGAAAAATAGGAACAGGGATGTAGACGATTCGAAATTTGGTCTCTCTGAGATAGAATGGCCCCAGCCCCGGTCTCAGACGCATCAACTTCCAGGGTAAACGGCAAGTCTGGATTGGGACGTTGTAGGATAGGGGCAGTTGTAAAGGCCAACTTCAATCTTCCAAAAGCATCTCGAGCTTCAGGGGTCCAAGACTTTGGATTCGACCCCTTCCGAGTAAGTGCAATTATGGGAGAGATGATCTGGGAAAAATTGTGAATAAAGCGACGATAATAATTGCAGCTGCCCAGCAGAAATAATATATCCTAGAAACTTCACCTTGTCGCACTCAAACTCGCACTTTTCGACTTTGGCAAATAGGGAATGTTCTCTTAATCTTTGTAGCACCTGGCTAACATGTTGCCGATGCTCTTCCAAATCTTTTGAATAAATGAGAATGTCATCGAGGTAGACCATAAAGTGAGATAACAACATATCACGGAAGATATCGTTCACGAAGCTCTGGAACACGGCTGGGGCATTGCATAGCCCGAAAGGCATCACAAGATATTCATAATGTCCATATCTCGTATTGAACGCCGTCTTCCACTCGTCCCCCTCTTGGATTCTAATCAGATTATAGGCCCCTCGTAGATCTAGTTTCGTGAAAATAGTGGCATCTTTCAGCTGATCATAAAGTTCTGTAATGAGGGGAAGCGGATACTTATTTTTTATGGTAATTTTATTTAAGCCCCTGTAATCAATGCAGGGGCGCAAGGATCCATCTTTCTTGGAAATAAAAAAGAAGCCTGCTCCTGCTGGTGATGCGGAAGGTCTGATGAACCCTTTCTGTAAACTTTCTTCAATGTACTGGGCCAAGGCTTGATTCTCCGGATGGGATAATGGATATGTATGTCCCTTAGGTGGATTGGTGCCAGGCAACAATTGTATCGTACAGTCATACGCCCGATGAGGAGGTAAAGTTTCTGCTTTTCTCTTTGAAAAAACATCTAAATACTCCCAATACTGAGGGGGTACAAGATGGCGTGGATCCTGAGCAGGTACTTCGAGCATAAGATTTAATTTAGTAGGAGTGCTGCAACAGTTCTTTAAACATTCTTTACTCCATGCCAGAATCTGTCCTTCTCTCCAGTCTATGCTGGAATTATGTTGTTGTAACCATGACATTCCCAGGATGATTGGAATATGAGGACTGGATAACACATCAAACCGTAATTCTTCAGAATGGAGTATCCCAATGATGGCACCAATAGTCTCGGTTTGGAGGGACACAATCCCGGTTCCTAGAGGAGAGCCATCTAATGCCGTAATAGAGGTTTTCTGAGTCCTGGGCTGTAAGGGAATACTGTGTTCCAGGGCCCAACCCTTGTCTATAAAATTTCCAGCCGCACCCGAATCAATGAAAGCTTGGGTGGCCACTTGGTGGCCTGTCCACTGCAGCTTGATGGGAACCAAAAGTCTTGGTGACTGAGGAGGTGAAGCAACAGTAGCACTTAGTGAAGCACCTCCGGCCTCCACTAAGCTCTGGCGTTTCCCGATTTCCTAGGGCAGGCAACAATCAAATGTCCTTTTTGTCCACAATATAAACACAGTCCCAACGATCCGCGGCGTTGTTTCTCTTCCACGGATAAATGAAGCACAGGACCGATCTCCATAGGCTCTGCCACAGCAGCTGCAGATTCAGTAGGTGCAGGAGTAGGATGTCTGATCCAAGGCCTAACTTGACGTGGCCTACGATCGCGTTCTCGGTCGTGTTCAAATTTTCTCTCCTGACCTCTGGCCTCCAACGGTAGACATAATGTGATCAGATTCTCCAGATCATGGGGAATTTCACGATAGGTAAGTGCATCCTTTATTGATTCGTTCAAACCCCTGCGAAAGGCAGCTTTCAGGGAGCTGACATTCCAGTCTGTCTCATACGCCAAAGTACGAAATTCAACGGCGTACTGGGCCACAGTTCTCCTGCCCTGTTGCAGTTCCATAAGAATGGATTCAGCAGCTTCACGTCTCCCAGGAGCATCAAACACAGCACAAAATGATGCGATAAAGGCGTCTGCGTCTTCCAAAATGGGTGAGCTCTGTTCTAGTAGAGGTGATACCCACGCCAATGCTTCTCCTTTTAATAAATTTATAATAAAAGTCACTCTGTTGCAATGAGAGGAGAAAGTATGAGGATGTGCCCGGAAATGTAAGGCGCACTGATTGAGGAACCCACGACACTCTTGAGGATCACCAGAAAATTTGTCAGGTAATGGCATCTTGGGTGCTGGAACAGCAGTACTTGGCCCCGGAACAGGAGGAGCCGAATCAGATGATGCCCCTTGCGAGATGGACGGAGACAAGTTCGTGGCCATAGATCTTAGTAGGTCTGCAACATCGTCTAACTTCCGTTCCAAGGATTGGAGTTGAGAAGCGTGAGCAGCTAGAACTTGATCCTGTCTGTCTTGTCGGTTGGACATCCTTGCCAAGTCTGCGGGATCCATATTAAGGGCCTGTGATACTGTCACTAACGGTGGTTCAGGCTGTGGATCCACGCTGCAGTACCAGGAAAGGCGCCCCCAAGCGGTGATGACGAGCAGAGCAGGAACAACCAGATGGTACTAGGAGCTGGCAATCGGATAGTCGGGGTCACGAGCAGAGGTCAGGAAGGCAGCAAACAACGGATAGCCGGGGTCACGAGCAGAGGTCAGGACAGGCAGCAAACAACGGATAGTCGGGGTCACGAGCAGAGGTCAGGGCAGGCAGCAAACAACGGGTAGTCAGGTTCAAGCAAAGTTCAGGCAACGAAAAGGCAAATAAGGTTCTGGAACGCTAGTGAAGGCAATAAAGGCACTATCACAGGCAAGAGGTACATGCAGACTGAAGGTTTAAATAGTCCTCTTGCTCAGGATCCTCCTACCCCCTAAATTAGGGGGAGGAGGAAAAGAGATAAGTACCCCTTTAAGACGCGGCATGAATATTCATGAGATAGCCGTTCTCTCATGCTGCTGAGACGCGCGCCCCGTCTAACTACAGATCACCACACAGGGGCGCGCGTCTAACGGCCGGATGGACCACATCGCGTCTTCCCGCGAACAGAACGAGCAGGGGGCTGAACGCGCGGGCTGCGTCTCGGCTCCCCTGCTCGTGGCAACGCCGGAACCGCCGGGACCGGCGGTAAGGTAACACATAGTGAAAGGGATATAACAAATACAACAGCATTACTCTTTCTAAAGCAAGGTAGTCCCCAAGTGTCATTCGTTTGCTACATGCAGGTGCCATTACAAGCTATTTCGGTGCCTTTTGATGAGATAAAGAAGGACTGTGTAGGAGGGTACCTATCAATGACTGATAGGTAGAAGTAGCCAAATAAGTGGTTATGGCTGTGATTGATGTTTCCATGGGGTTTTTTTCTTACATTTTAGAAACATTTTTAGTTTCTATTTGTGACAAAATTAGGCATTAGACTGCTTGCACATAGTGTGTTTTACTTGTTTTACCTGGATTTAGATTATGAGCCAGATGTGGGGAAGTCTTCCGGTAACAGTTTCTCTGTTAAATGTGTTGCTTTTTCCACTCTGCAGAAGCAACAGCATAGCTATACCACAGACCCCCCTACGTCCACTGGCACCACTACCACTTTCCCAGAGCAAAGGACGTGATGAGGCGGTTGACTTCTTGACTGTGACTAATTCCCAGAGACAGATGGGGCAGAGAGATCCACTCCACCAATCTACCTTAGGACACTTTGGGGCTTTCTCTTCAAGAGTCATGTCAAATAAGATGGTATAACTGCTTCCTCCTCCATGATTAAGGGGATAACTTCAGGGGGCTGCTTGAGGACCTTGCTTCCAACTACCACCTCCCTAGTTGCACCACCTTCAGCAAGACTGTAGTGCAATTATTTTACCTGTTTTCAGTGTCATTGTTGAAGGACGAGTTGTCCAAGGCAGAAGGAGAAAACATCTACTTCACCTCTGACATATGGAGCGCCACTGGTGCACAGCATGATTTTCTTTTACTGATAGCACACTGGTTGCTGCCAAAATATTTGGAGGACAGTGCCACTGTAACTGATGAAGGCACACAGGGTGACAGGGGAGGTGGAACTGGGTCGGAAGGGAAGCAGGAATATAAATCCTAGGTTAAAGATCATGCCTACTCAATGCTGAAGTTATGGATGAGCAGCACACAACAGCTCACATTTTGGCAACTCATAGGAAGATGCTGGTGCAGTTGATTGGACTTCACTTCCTGGAACTAAATGAGATATTCCTAGGCAATAGATAACATGTGGAGATTGAATCCTGATCAGGAGGCTGATATAGATGCTGACAGACCGCCATCAAGGATACCCCAGGGTACATTCCGGCCACCCTCTGTATCCCAAGGGTTAAGGGCAATTTGGCCCTTAAAATCATTTTAAAATTTTAAGGTATATGTTGTCACATAGGGTGCACGAGATGCAGCACAAAAGGAGAGATGCATGAGTCAGAAATGGAAATTCCCAGCAGTAATGGCAGTAGAGCCACCCACATGTTGAATTATCAATCTTTTTTACAAATGCAGAGAAGCAGCACTAGATCCACCAGAGCAGCAGCCACTTGGGCAGAGGCCAATGATACTTTGGTGGGTATCACCCAAGCTCCCCAAAGTCAGACTAACATCTCTGAAATTGTTAAAGCCTACCTTGAAGTTATTGAGACCAGAAAGATATTAGCTATTCAGGCATCTCCTTATTGGTCCAAGAAGCGGCTTTGATGCTAACCCACTAGTCTCCAAACCAAAATGTTTTCTCTGTGACAGGAAACTACTCAACCCCAGAAAACACAATTCTCCCCACACCTGCACAAATTAGATTACCCAACACTCAATATTCAAAGTGAATGAGGTTCTAGTATTGTTGCTCTATCTCGTTTCTTACTCTGTGGGATCAGTTTGATTGTTTTCATATATTGTGGAAATTCAGTCATGTACTAGGTAACTGGGTGTGACTGTCTGCCTGTCTAGGCCCAGTGTCCTACTGCAAATTATCTTTTGTCTCCTTCTTCTCCCAATATTTTGTTGTTTATTGGGGAAAGTCAGTTTTGCATCAAGGGGCTAAATGTACCATTGCCCGCCCAAGCCACATGCCTTACCACTGCTTTCCTCTTCTTCCTTCATTACTCAGGGATGATCAATTCTTGTTTTGTTTTTTCAACATTGGGGAAATTGTAGTGTTGTACCAGGTGGCTGGGTGTTTCTGACTGCCCGTGCCTGCCCTGGAACCGCTCTGCCTCTGTTGCTGCTGCAGCTCGGTGTCTTTCCTTACTCTGAGGAATCAGTTCTTAAAGTATTAAGTATTCTGTACAGTGGAACTGGATGCTGTCTGATTATCACCTTCTTACTTTGGGGGATACCATTATGAAAATGGTCTAACTTATGGAGAAATTCAATCCCATAGCATGCAGTTGGATATGTGTCCCCACTGGTGCAGCACTGCTGTTGCTGGCAGTACTGCAGTGCAGATCTCTTCCTAAACTATGAGATGCTGCTTCTGTAAGTGAAAGGCAAATCCAGAAGGTGTCAGGGACTTTCTCCTCTGGAAATGTTCCTCAAATTTTGTATAAAAAAGGCCTCCTAATTTGGTCAGAAAAATACATTTGTTCGAAAAAAGAATTGTGTCAAAACTGAAACAAAAATTGTGTCCTAATCAATATAGCTTCCTAAGCACAAGTCTAGTAAAGACATATGAAACTTGCAAGGATGTCATCATGTATCCTAGCATTAGCATGACATTAACTAAATTCTGCAAATTCTTTAATCTAGAGAATAGACTTGTGCAAATGGGCCAAGAACAATTTGGACACATTTTTTGTTTATTTTTTGGGAAATTTGGAGGGCTTCTTCCATTCGGAACCAAAAAATTTTGTGAATCATACTCTCTCACACTCTCTCAAGCTCCCTCTCAGTTTCTTATACTCTAATTCACAATCTCACAATCTCATTCATTTTCTGTCAAGCTCTCTCTCTCAATGTCTCCCTACCTTCTCCACTAACCACTTATGTGTCTCTGTCTACTTAAGCACTGCTCTGCGTCTTCTCTTTTCTTCTTTCTTGGTCAGCTTCCCTCAAGTATCAGCTCCATTAACTGGGCCTCCCGGAGTGTTTCCGCGGAAGGGACTCGATTGGAGGTACTACCGCAAGAGAGCTGAGCCAAAGGGCGCACCACAGGAACAGCCTCTCCCTTGTTCCTCCAATCAGGGGAGAAGGTGTGCGCGGAGGCTGGGCCCTTTTGTCTCGTTAACAGAGCTGACATCAGGGAGAAGCTGACCAAAAAAGAAGAGAACAAGAAGAGGCAAAAGAAGGAGCAGAGCTTTGGAAACAAGAGACGAGCACATGTGGCCAAGCGAGAAGGTAGGGAGACACAGACAACGAGCATGAGAGAGCATTTTTAACAAAGTGTAAATTAAAATTCTGAGTTTGCTGCTTCTTTTGCATTTGTTTAGTTGGGGGTCCCTCCTTGTTTTCGGACATTTGTGTCAATTTTATTAAAACTAAAATTTGGACAAATCCTAATGAAGAAGTCTACTAGAGGGTATAAAGGAAAGAAACTCAGTGACCTGCACCCTGGATAACAATTCTCATGTTGTCTAACTTTAGCCACACAGTTCATTTACATAATTTCACCATGAGCCAAGTCATCTACTGATAAAATCAGATTAAGGCACTTAGAGAAGCAAAGAAAATATCTAGAGGAATCCAAGACTACTTTCCTTTTTAGTACAAACAGATAATTTACATTGGATACAGTGCAGTCAAATTAAGTATACACAGAGTAATTTAATATGCATTCTTCTTTAGAGGGGCTGTTGAGGACATTTAACTGTCCCTTTCACTTCACTATATTTCTACATATAACACCCTTTACATTATATTAAATTTATTAAGTACCAGCAGATTCCATAGCATTATACACTATAATTGGCATGTATTAAGAGATTTTAAAAAACACAATTTAAAATTGGCAAACTGCATGTATAATAGTTGATCTCAGATTAATTCATGTTAAAGTAGATCCATTAAATGTCCCATATATTACATTTTGGTGATTGATACACTATATAACCCTTTGCAATATGGTCTAGAGTTTAAAATACATATTTGTATTATAAACACAATTTATGTGCATACTGGACAGCAGCAAATTTAAATTGCTGTTCCTAGGATTTGCATCAGCATTGCTCCCCATTAGATCATTTTTACCTTTTTTAAATGTAATTGTCCTCTTTGGTGGCAGCTGATTGATTCCGGCAGACTTTGTTGGATGCAGTTAATAGAAGGGGAGTTAACTTTATTACAGGAAATTAGTTTAGTTGTGCCCCTTTGGGTTATAGATCTCAGCTTTCATGTACAATAGTCTCTTAAAACATATATGTCCAACAGAATTACTTTAATTGCTAAACAAAAAGAACAAGCTCTACACAGTTTTAATAAATTAAATTAGTTTTGCTTTAAAAAGTGGACAGTTTCTTTGGTATTCTACCATAAATGAAAAGGAAATTCATAAAGCCTAAAGGTTTAGTAAATTTACAATCTGTGGTTTTTCATTGGTACCACCAATTGTAGTACTTAGTGAATTTGCCATTGATTTTGATGGGAACTAAAACCATCTGCTTCACTAAGGGGGAAATCACAGTATTCTGAGATGTTCACTTCAGGAAAGCTCCCAACTTTATCTCTCAATTTTATGAAATTGTACTCAATCTGTCCTAGCAAGAGATTTTATGACTACTTTGACATGAAAATTCAATAGAATTTCACTACAGCTTTTATAACTTATGCATAGTCCACAGTGAGGGTGAATATGAAGAAATATTTGCAATTGCATTATGCAAAGCTAGTTCAGCCCATCACGAGAATGTGAAACTCAAAGCTGCCCCCATATACATAGAAACATTGGGTAATAGGCACCACTACTAGGTGTATGCATGGATCAGGACCAGTTGTGATCTATTGTCTCCCTGTCAATCGGCTTGTAGCATCTGAAACAAAAATAACACGGAGCAGAGAAACATAGTATGTGCAAGACCAGACACTAACACCACAGCTTGCTCTCACAATATGCATGCTGGTGATGCTAAGCACCAATATGTGACCTCATATCTCAGAATTTTTCCAACAAATGCTGAGTTTATAGATCTCTCTAACTGGTCCTTCTTCATTTAGTGGTACCTCGTTTGACTTGGTGCCAACACCACTATAATACTAAAAGCAACCCTGATACCAGGAAGTTAATGCCTTATACCCGCTATATGCCACTATGCCCCATGATATGCCTTTTAATCCTCTAAATGCCACTCTGCCCCATGATATGCTTTTTGACCCCCTATGTGCCACTATGCCTCCAGAATTGCCTTATACCCCTATATGGCAGAGTGGGATATAGGGAGGTATAAGGCATTTCAGGAGGCAGAGTGGCGTATAGAGGGTTAAAAGGCATTTCTGGAGGCAGAGTGGCATTAAGGGAGCCCCCTTAATGCCACTCTGCCTCCAGAAATGCCTTTTAACCCTCTATACGCCACTCTGCCTCCTGAAAAAGGCATTTCACAGAGCACTCTGCCTCCAGAAATGTCTTATGCCTCCCATTTAACACTCCCTCCCTCCTCCAAACTTACCGGAGCTTCTGAGTGCCCGGTGCGTAGTCCGGGCAGCGTGTAGAGCTCTACGTGATTCCCGTAGACAACTTCCACTGCAGCCGGGAGGAGGTGCGGTTAGCAGCGGGGGTTGTCTGCGTCCATCGCGCAGACCTTTCCCGGCTGTCAGAGATCACGGGGAACTCTGATCTCTGACACCCGGGGAAGGTCTGCGCGATAGACGCAGACAACCCCCGCTGCAAACCGCACCTCCTCCCGGCTGCAGCGGAAGTTGTGTACGCGAATCGCGTAGAGCTCTACACGCTGCCCGGACTAAGTACCGGGGACTCAGAAGTACCGGTAAGTGTGTGTGGATGGGGGGGGCCAGATAGGAAGATCGAGGTCCCCTGCATCACTTCAGGGGATCTGGATCTTAGTCTCATAGTCAGACATAGTTGAGGTCTGATTATAAGGCGACCCCTGATTTGCTCTGGAAAAAACTCATCTTACAATCGAGCAAATACGGTATTTGACTGAATAACAGAAATGAAAAATCAGGTGTTGCATCGGCCCCTTGTCATCCCCAGTCCAGCCCTGCTTAAAACCTTCAGGGTACATCCCTAGTGTTTACATTCATCCCTACCATGCAGCATTGCTTTGTTTTTTATATGTTGTATATTACATCATAAAAAATAATATTATGTGTGAAAAAAGATATTAACAAACTATAATTGGTTAAGTTGTCATGTGACCATAAGACTAGAAGACTTTGTCTGGCTCTGCTTTTGAACCATTCTTTGAGAGCCAGACAATAGATACTTTTTTAACTGTCTGGGCCTATGAGCAACAAAATAAGCTTTTGGTGTCTCCAGCTAAACAATTACTTAATTACTTAATAAGTCACTACTTTGTGTATTCATACATTTGTTTGTTTACAGCAATAAATACTGAATACATTCCCTATTTAAAAATATATATATAAATACACACACATGCCTTGGATCCAATCTGCTCTGTTATTCTAATAGTGTCTAATACTGTCACCTGTATATTCATTTGAGTAATTCTGTCAGCAATAGGGTGATAAGTGATGTTTTGCTAGGACACATTTACTATTTGCTGTATATTTGGAAATAAAATGTATTTTAGAAGTACCTTTAATAACGTGATACTTGTATTGGCTAACTGAAATATAATAAATTGCAAACTTTCAAGAATATGCATAAAGAGAAGAGACCTAGGTAGTCTTGCAATCTATTATACTTCAGTTAGTCAATAAAGGTTACGAAACATGCTCTTTTTCTTTCTACAGCTAATACAGTACAACAATATACCTATATTAGAAACACCTGGTTGTCAAATATGCTACTAATTTTAGTGGTGCTAGAAAAAAAGTCTGGGGAACACTGTAGTTCCAAGTGTCAAGTGTCAAGATAAAAAAAGCTTAATAAAGCCTAGAAGTACATATAAACCAAATAGTTCATATAAACCAAACTGGAATAAAAGACATTCAGGTTGCACACATAATCAATCAATATCTGACTAAACAGCTTTGTAAGCTAGAACTATACAATTGCAGTCAAAATATAGAGCAGTAATTTGACATTTGTACTACTTATGATATATACATAGTAGTTCAGCATAAACTATAAAATTTACTTTATAATATACAAAGATAAAGAATTTCAAACATAAGAATTTCAAACCATACCTGATTATACAAAGTTGTTTATTCTTTCTGCATCCTCACCCAACAGTCTTGTCACAATGATTTTACTGTACCTGTTCAATATTAATCAGAACCATTCCTTATAACATATTCTTAAGGGGAATCATCAACATACAAGCAGCTCCTTCTTCATATTCACTTAATTTATAGTAATTTAAATCATGCCTACATTTAACTCTGGTCTTGTTACAAACTGTTCTGTGCAGCCATAACATGGTTGAGGTGCGATGACAATCTGTACTCAAATAAAGTTGGTGTGTGACATTTTTGTGAAACAATATTAAATTCCTGATACATTTTTCTTTAAAAACTCAAAATTTGTTTAAATCACTTACAATCTTACAGAGACAACAAATAAATAACACAGATATCTATATAAATATATATATATTTAAATAAACACATTTATTTAGGTATATATTTTTTAATTAATCCTTCACATAATTTGAAAATTACAAACCTGACTGTGAATAGACTTGATTGCCGAAAACATAACCTTTAACTATATAAAGTTTTCAGTTCCAGTCTTCTGTTCTTCAGCATGAAGTTTTTGGAAATAAAATCAATTCCAGTGGCCCTTGCCCCAAAATGAAATGTTCAGATTGATGGTATAAGAAGAGGTATCTGAGAGAGGAGCAGGCATCTAGTTTATTCCTATTGATTAAGTTAAACTAACAATAGTTTGGTTTTTTGGGCTGTGAAATTGGAGTGAGATTGTTTCCCTGAAATCTTACCTCTTTAAAAAAAAGAATTCCGATGAAAATGTCAACTCCTTGGACTGGTCTTTTACTCTTTCTGACCAGAACTACTTTCAACTACAGGACACAAAAGAGAAAACTCTTTCACCTTTATCCAATAAAAAAACGGGTCCTATTAAATTACTAAATTAGCATCAGTTTAAAACAGTAAACAAAGGACGTTGACTTTGCATTTAAATGAGCAAGTCAATTTTGCATAGATGTCTTTTTGTGCAAAAACAATCTAGCAAATTGATTTCTATCTTTTTTCATCTCATTTTATAAGAAAGGAAGTATAGAACTTTGAAATAGTCCCCCCCCCCCAAACAGGCATTTGCACTATTTTTGCTAGCTCTAAGAATACAAGATGATTAAATACACCTTATTCTGTCTTTGGTAATCCATTTTATTTAACGCGCAGCTACTTAACACTGTGGAAGTACTTGTATTTTATAAAAAATAATGTAATAACATAGTCAAATTCTGTATTTGTGCAGTTTAGACCCAAAGTTGCAGAATTGTTTTACACATATATATAAAACACATCAGAATTCCTAAAGCAGGATTTTAAATTATTGCTAGTACCGACATTATTGTTGAAAAATACTGGCAATAGTGATATAAGGTATTTTAACACATTTCAGAAGTCAATTTGTACATTGTCTTGAATATGAAACAATATTTTCCATACAGCATGCTTAAGGGGTGGCCTCTTGACATCCATGATTACTAGACTTGTGCATTCGTATTCGGGCGAACATGAAAACGTACACGAAGGGTACCCCTGCTGGCGACCAATAGAGTTGCTCATACGAGCTGCTGCGTAGTCCATACCGCGTTAACCCCATATAAATCCCTTCTACAAAACCGGAAAAAAACGAAGAAAAAACCGAACACAAAGAATGTCCACGAATATTTTCGCCCGAAGAGAAGACAGGAACGGGCGAATATTCGCGGAATACGAAGACCAGACGAGATGAACCAGTTTTACTCCATCAATTCTACTTGTGTCTGTCCAAGACTTTAAAAATATGAACTGACTCATGTGGAAGTACCTGGTTCAAAAAACTCAGATGGACCAGAGACTTCAGGAATATCGGTTGGCATAAGCCATAGCAACCAGACCGTCTGTTCATCCAGCCCTGTCTATTCACTCAACTGTCCAGGCCGCACCATTAGCCGCTACAGAAGAAACCATTCATGGCGTGAGGACATCTCTCTGCTTAATTCTCTTTAAATTCTTACTCAATTTAAGACTCATTCTTTGGAGGCACACTTGGTAGATGGGGATCCCATACAGTTTGTACCAGTCCCTTCAGAAACTCTTACTTTAACATAACATCATGAAATTATACGCTTCAATTTGGTCTAATCATATCTCTTTACCTTTACCCTGCGAGTACTTTGGCTTCAACAATCACGATCCAGTAATTAAATTGTCCGTGGTAGGAGTTACTTTTTTCCCTTCCATTACTGTCATCAACATTGTCTTGTTCATTCCTGCAAGTACACATAAAAAAAATTCGATCACAACTGATACCTACAAACTATTAGCACTTTAAATACATATTTGACAAAAATTCTCACTCTCCGAGACTGAACTAGCCACTCTAAAGGAATACCTCAATGACAGCCTCTGTATAGGCTTTTTTGGCCTTCTACATTGCCTCTAGGAGCAGGCATCTTTTTGTTTTGAAAAAAGGATGAAGGCCTCCATCACCGTGTGGATGTCAGGGAACAAAATAATAATAAATACCCATTCCCTCTGATACCTGACCCGATGGACCGTCTTTGTGTTTTTCAAACATATATACGAAAACTGACCTCTTGTGGCTTCCACCCTTGTCAGAACACAAAAAAAGGATGAGCGTGCCTTCCAAAACAGATATGGCCACTTTGAATACCTGGTCTTTGCAATGCCCCAGCCATGTTCCAACATTTCCTCAATTCCATGTTATGTGACATGTTGGATTCCTGTGTGGTGGCATCTATGTGGAATACCCGTGGGTCGGTCCTCGCAAGGTGGTCTGTGGCACACGCTCCCGATGACGTCATCCAGCCCGGGAACATTTAAAACCCAGCAGCTCCTGCTGCTGGTCACTTGGCATCTTTCCTCTGTTAGTTCCTGCATTTGTATTCTGCTTATCGTTATTGACCCCGGATTGCTAAAGGCTTATATGATGCAGGCTTATATGATGCTATATCCGCTCTTACTCTGCAGGTTGCTTAATTCAACTCCTCCAGTCGGCTCCTTCGGCTTCGGGTAATCCACCTGTTAACATACCAGGAGGGGGCCGCGGCTCTAGAACCTCAAGTGGTTCTCCCTGACAAATTTTCTGCCACAGCCTGCCACAAACGTATGCCACTGACTACGTCAGGATCCATACAGTGATATCTCTGCTCAAGGAGGAACCCAGCTATGGGCTCATCATTTGCTGCATACCCAGAGTCCAGTCCTGGAGTCTTGGGCATAATTTTTGCAAGCTCTGGACTCCATGTACGAGGATCCATTCAGAGTGTCCACCTCTACTTCTAACTGACGGGCCCTTATACAAGGACGCCGTCCTGTAGAGCAATACATCACAGAATCCGCCGCATATCTCTTGAGACCACGTGGAATGAATCTGCATTACTGGATCAATTCCGTCTAGGGTTATCTGATGCCCTGAAAGATGAGTTGGCACGCGTCGGTATTCCCAACTCCTTAGATGAACTTACCCACCTGGCTACCCAGATTGACCGCCGCCTGAGAGAAAGAAAGGCCGACCGGGGTCCACGTCTTCCACTCCATTTTTCGCCCGCTTCTTGGCATCATTTCAGCCGCCACCTGCTTCTACCGAGGAACCTATGCAAATTGGCCTTGTAAGAGGTCACTTGACACCTGAGGAGAAGACACAACGCAGATCACTGAACTTGTACCTCTATTGTGGTAAACCAGGATATGCATTTAAGGACTGCCGCAACTGTCACCGTCATTATGATGGTAAGATATCTCCCATCCATAGCCAAAAAAGACTTATATCACCCCAAGTTTGTACACCCCACTTATCCATCTCTATTTCCTTGCACTGAAATAACGGGCCTATCTGCCTGTCTGCTATTAATGATTCTGGAGGCAGTGGGTGATTTTTGTATGTGGATCTAGCCAAAACCTGGGCGATTCCCGCAAGTGAAAACAAACCCTATCCATATCCAATTGGTCGATGGCAGCCCCCTCACCCACGAGACCATTCCATTAATAGTTTTCATCGGTGACAGACATCAAGAATTTCTTCAATTTGACATAGTCCCAGCACCCACGTTTCCTGTCATCATGGGTCTCCCATGGCGTCGTAAACATAACCCTGTCATCAAGGACTTTAGCCTTTCCTTCAACATTTTGTACCAATAAATGTCTATCCTCTCCAATGTTGTGTCTAACTGCTCATTATACCTTATCCATCATCATTCCTCGCGGGATCATCAATTTCTGGATGTATTCGAAAAGAAAAAAGCCGATATGTTGCCTCCTCATCGCCCGTATGATTGCCCGATTGATCTTCTTCCTGGAGAGTCCATTCATTTCAGGAGGATTTATCCTCTCTCTGAACCTGAACTTTCCACCCTCGAAGACTATATTGATGAGAATCTGGCCAAGGGTTTTATACGGCCCTCTACTTCCCCTGCGGGGGCCGGCATCTTCTTTGTCAAAAAGAAGGGTGGGGAGTTAAAGACTACAGAGAATTAAACAACATAACGATTAAGAATCGTTATCCTCTTCCGTTGATCTCTGAACTGATGAATCATGCCGCACAGCTCAAGTATTCACAAAAATTGATTTACGAGGCGCCTATAATCTCATGAGAATAAGTAGTGGGGACGAATGAAAGACGGCCTTCAGATCTCGATATGGTCATTTGCAATATTTGGTCATGCCATTCGTGCAATGCACCTGCCACATTTCAGCATTTCATAAATGATATATTTCGGGATATTCTGAATAAATTTGTTATTATTTACCTGGACGATATTCTCATTTATTTCTCCTCCTTGATCACTCACCGAGAGCATGTACAAATAGTACTTAACCGTCTGAGACAACATCAGTTATATGCCAAAGCTGAGACATGTGTATTTGAGGCCTCTACTGTGGAGTTTTTGGGATTTATTCAATCCCCCAAATGTGTCAAGATGGATCCTAAAAAGGCGTCAGCTATTTTACAATGGCCTCTGCCCACTGACCGTAAGGGGGTCCAAGGCTTCGTGGGATTTGCTAACTTTTATCGGAGATTCATAAGAGACTTTTCTAATGTTGTCCAACCAATCACTGTGCTTGTGTCCAAACACTCTGCCTTCCACTGGACTCCGGCCACTCAGGTAGCATTCGAAACATTAAAGAGAAAATTTACTACCGCCCCTATTCTATCTCTTCCGGAACCTTTTAAACCATACATTTTGGAGGTTGATGCCTCTCACTCGGCTGTCAAAGCTATTTTATCTCAGCGCCAAGAGAATGATGATCAACTACATCCAGTGGCTTTCTCCCGGACTCTAACTCCACCTGAACATAACTATGATGTAGGAGAACGAGAATTATTGGCAATTAAGTAGGCTTTGGAGGAGTGGAGACATCTTTTAGAAGGAGCAATTCACCCTGTCACTGTCTTTATTGACCATAAAAATCTGGAATATCTGCGTACAGCCAAACATCTGCAGCCCAGGCAGGCCAGATGGGCACTCTTCTTCTCATCATTTCAGTTGCACATCACATATCGCCCAGGATCCCGCAATGGTAAAGCCGACGCGCTTGTACGCATGCACATAACTTTTAGAGAGGATTTGATGTCATATCCCGGTGCACAGCACTGAAGCCACGCCCACCACCTTCAATGCACCAGAAAGACAGGACACAGAACAAGAAGAGTCAAGAGGAAGAATGAAGCGGAGGAGGAAAAGTAACTAACAGAGGAAAGGTAGGAAAACATTAGTGAGAGTGGATTAATAAGTGTGTGAGAGTGAGGGATGTTATGCTGTAGTTTATGCTGAATGTTTGTGAGTGAGTCTGTGTGTGATAGCATGGATGTTTAAGCTTAGTTTCAATGTTTGGCTTAGTATATAGTGATAGGGGTTATGCTGCATTATTGGCAATGTCTGGCTCAATGTATAGTGATACGCGTTGTGCCTCAGTATATAGTGATAGGTGGTATGCTGTACCACCGTCAGTGCGTGCCTCAGTATATAGTGATAGGTGTTATGCTGCCCCACTGTCAATGTGTGCCTCAGTATATAGTGATAGGTGTTATGCTACACCACTGTCAATGTCTGCCTTAGCATATAATTATGACAGTTATGCTGTACCCCTGTCAATGGTTGCCTAATGACAGAACTATGCAGTTTTAAAGTGTGTGTGGGGGGTGCCACTCTAGGTTCCCCCCCTGCGCACAACAGTTTTTCCCAATAAAAAAAATAAAAAAATATATATATATATTGATCCTTTATGCAGCCTGGAGCCCCCGCCCGTGATTCGCTCATAATTAACTTTTGCAATGAGAATTTCACCTTTAAAATAGACCATGGAGTCAAAAGGGTTAGAAATATATAGCTCCACCCCCTTGCAATGTGATTTTTTGCAGCTCCACCAACTTCACTTTATATGGACTGTAGAAGCATATTGTGCGCACAAAATTTTGGCTCTGGGGGGCAATTAACCTCTAATTTCTGGAAGGCTTTTTGTCAGGAACTTCATGTTCCACGTTGCCTCTCTACTGCCTTTCATCCACAAAAGAATGGTCAAACCGAGCATATAAACCAAACCTTGGAACAATACTTGCAGGATGATTGGGCTGTTTCTTCCTCTTGCTGAATTTGCCTATAATACCCATATTCATAGTTCTATTAAGATGTCTCCATTTTTTGCCTGCTACGGATACCACCCCTCCATGCTTCCGGGATCCCCTATCCTCAGTACCATTCCCTCTGTCACAGAACATGTACGCAATCTCACGCATACTTACACAAAGATTCGTAACACATTAAAATACTACAAATGGTTTGCGGATTCGCACCGATCTCCAGCACCTATGTATCAAGTTGGGGACAAAGTATGGCTATCCACTAGACATCTTAAAGTATCCGGTCCCACAAGGAAGTTGGGACCGAGATTTGTCGTTCCTTATTCCATCTGCGAGATAATTTCCCCGTTAGCCATCATGCTATGTCTCCCATGCACCATGAAAATTCGCCCAGTGTTCCACGTCTCTTTATTAAAACCACAGGTTGAAAATCGGTTTCCGGGAAGATAGATCTCCCCACCGGAACATATTGTTTTGGACGGCGCAGAAGAATATGAGGTGGAGGAGGCACTGGATTCTAGAATACACAAAAAAAGTTACAGTATCTCATTCACTGGAAGGGCTATGAGGCAGTGGATAGATCATGAGAACTTTCGAAAGATGTGCATGCTCCTGCATTGGTTCATGCTTTCCATTCAAGACATCCTGATCATCCTGGCCCTTTGCATATCTGGAGGTCTCGCCTTAGGAGGGGGATCTGTCAGCATCCGACCCGCAGCCACTCACCGGAATACCGGCGGGTCGGTCCTCCGCCGCGTCCTCACTCATCTGGCCGGCGCCCCTTTTTCTGCTATCGAGAGGCTGTCTGTGGAGCGCTCCCAGTGATGTCATCCAGCCCAGGAACATTTAAAACCTGCTGCTGGTCACTTCGTATATTTCCTCTGTTAGTCCCTGCATTTGTATTCTGCTTATCGTTATTGACCCCGGATTGCTAAACAACTCTGCTTATTTTCTGGATACCCTGACCTCGGCTCGCTCAACGGACTGCTACCTCTCTGATACCCCCGATCTCGGCTTGTTTCTGGGCACGATTGCATAAACGGTGCTGATGAAAAATCTTCATTGCGTCTTCCTGCAAACCGGACTCAGCATATATTTCATCCTTAAACTATGGCTTCTCCAGGATCAGGGCTGGCCCAAGGCATTTTAAACTTGGCCGACGCCATTATCTACCCTCACCCTTTGTACTTACCGTTAAACAGTCCTGCGGTGAGTCTCCCTGCTCTGCCACGGTGCCGGCTTGTAATGCTGAGCGCCGGAAATTGACGTCACTTCCGGCGTTCAGCATTACAAGCCGGCACCGAGACCAAGCTGGAGGGCTCACAGAGGAGAGAGGGGGGCGCCGACCGGGTAAGCGAAAACCACTCAGCGCCCCTCTCTCTCCTCCGCTCCAAAAAAACCCCACAAAAAACGCTTGGGGCGGCAAAGTGCTACCTGGGGCAATTGCCCCACTCGGCTCCATTGTAGGGCCGGCCCTGTCCAGGATACAAAAAAGAATACTCCCTTCTCATAGACAACTCATGCTCCACAAGCATTTGAGGATCTGAAACAAAGATTTACTAGTGTATCTGTGCTCATCTTACTGGATCTTTTTGGACCTGCATGAGTGGGGGGCATCTTCTAGAGGGGGCTCATCACCCAGCCACCATATTCACAGACCGTCGTAATCTTGAATACTTTGAAAAGGGTTTGCCGGGTTCCAACTCCATACCATGTTCCGCTCCGCTTGCCAAAATGGCCCTCACTAAGAAATTACCCTTCTTTTGAGAAGGGTGTAGCTGGCAATCCTGCTAAAATGTTTTTTATGTTCTTTAAAAAATAAAATAAAAAAGGCACTGTCGGATAAAAAAGCCACTGACATGTCACAAAAGTGGCAATTCTTTAGCCACCCTCATTCTCCATGGCTGCACAAAGGCAAGGAGGTCTAAACAGACCATGCCCTCAGCACAAAGAGATCGCTGAAGCTGACTAGAGGTAAGTAAATCAAGTGCAGGGAGATGTGTTTGGCCAAATAAATCTCTTGCACAGTATTTAGCTGAGAAGTGGGGAAAGGGGAAAATGCAGATCAAGGGATTTTGTAGAATACCAACATGCTTTTGCAAGAAAATGTAAAGGGTCCACACAGTTATCACATGCATTAAAGTGCATATGATGGCCGGAGTTTCCCATTCTAATGTTTGCCCTGTAATCAGAAACATACAAAGCTGTATATATATGTATATGTATATATATAGAAATATATATATATATATATATATATATATATAGAAATATATATATATATATATATATAGAAATATATATATATATATATATAGAAATATATATATATATATATAGAAATATATATATATATATATATATAGAAATATATATATATATATATAGAAATATATATATATATATATAGAAATATATATATATATATATAGAAATATATATATATATATATATATATATATATATATATATAGGGTTTTGCTTTGTTACTATCTGTGAGGACCTAGCAATGTGGCCTGGGGGTTTTCCTTACCAATTAAAGATACTTGAGGACATAATATTACTTCCTTTGTGTTAGGTGCTTGTTTTGTGGAAATGTAGCATTACAACCCCTTAGTGTTATGAAATTGAATTGCTAGTCAGCTTACGTTGGTGAATAATGAGCTAATATTTTAAAGAAATCTACCAGGTTTTCCAATAATTATAAATTGATCTTAATATGAATGTAGGTTCCAATTTTACCCTCCAAAATTACTTACCTTGAATAATGCTATTAATAACTACTCAAAGTTACATATCCAAAGGATGTTACCTGAACAAAGTAAACAAATTCTGGAGATTTTATTTCCAGCTATATACACCAAGTCCACTCTATATGTTATTAAAACATTATTTATCAAAATATTTATGAGCTAATTGTGGCCTTTTTCTTTGTGTGAATATTATTGATCTGTAGCGGCATGGCAATCACAGAATACAAAATGCCTTCTAATTTTTTTTTATTTTGATTTTGCATAAAAAAACATTTTCTTACTGCTTCATGTTAAATGCATTTGTTTGGAGAAACATTACCTTAACTACATAGATTTTACATTTTACATATGCAACATGGCTAGGGCCAGACTGGGGATGATAAAGTTGCCCTAGTACTTTAAAGCCAACAAATTATATACGTGCTGTTGGTAGCTGGACATGCACAGCCACACATTACATTTTTATACTCTCGCAGAGTACGGCCACACCAGACATTTTTTCAGTGTATCAGAAGGCCAAATAGGACTGAAAACGGCTGCTTTGGACATAGTGTAGTTCAAAATTATGGCACACTTAGTTTTATTTACTTTTGGAGATATGTTATAGTGGCCAATTAAAGCAGGCAGAACTCTAGGCTCCTTCTATATTTAATGATATATATATTTAGACATTAAAATAGCAAGATGAATCGGGCTTCTGTTTATGTTGAGTGCCAGAGCGAGGACTCTTACACCCATCTTTAATTCATGTTATGGAATATTTGCAGCATGCTAAGGTCAAAGGCTCACTGGTTTTCAAGTAAATCTGTTATTTTTTTGTTGTTGTTGTGTTTTTCAATCACACTATTTGTCTTCAACAGGTTAGGAACTTATTTCTTTGACCTCTTAGAGTGAAATGAGAGTTGACGTGATGCCTCAGCAGAAAATGCTTAATTCCAAGTGTTGCTGTTTTTAGTTTTTGTTAAGCTGGAAAAAAAAAACAGAACCTGACAAAAAAGATTAAATGATTAATTTTCACTAGTGAACCCCTTTTCACCATGAATACAAAAAATATAACAAAATAAAAAAAAGGAATGTAAGAGTTCAGAATGGGATAAAGGGACATTAGGAGGATAAGTAAAAGGGAACTTTGCCAGTGCCTCAACAGATAAACCTTGAGATCCTTCCAAAGAAAGCCACTTTAAAGCTAACTTACGTATATAATCAAAAGACAAAAATGGTATTAACAAAAAAAGTATTTTAATATATCAAGCTAATTTTGTAGAGTTAATTTTTACTGATTATTATTAGTCTTTTTTGCACTCATTTTAAAGCATTACAAGTTGCACTGTTAAGTTGTGATTGACATGTCTGGCGCTGTATTTTATTAAACTGTGACAACACCTCCCTTTTCATGGTTTACAATATCTTAAGGTACTTCAGATATGTATGTGAAAATATAACTTTCATTTAAACACTGAGAGAAATGGTAAGAGTGTATGTTAAATAAAATCAATATGCATATATAGTCCTAAAGTAGCATTATAAATGCTAAAATAAAAATACTTAATAAGACTTGTTTATCCATCAATTTAAGAGGAAATAATCCCTTACAATAAAATCTGAATTTTTGACTGAAGGTCAAAATTCACATTATTCTAGCATTCTGCATTTGCTAGTCCAGTGGTTACAGTACTGAATAGCAAAACATTTGCTAACCACTGCTGCATATGGCCTGAGTCATCCAACTTTGTTTTCACGTATAGAGAGACATTCTGTAGTATGGATGAATGTACCCTTTCATTCGTCAAGTAAGGAGAATGGTCTGTATACATTTTGTTATCCCATTAAACGCCAAATGCAGTCCTAGTGGTATACTGCTCAGTAGTGAGCCCAAGGTGCTAGTTTGTATAAAGAAATTAGTTAAAATAAATTAAATGTGTACTACTGGGGACAAGGTGCAGGTTTATATATAAAAGCAATTGAAACAAATTACAGGTATAATATACATATTGTTATGTTCATATAAGGGTAAGCAGGCATGATCATTTAATTTTGGGTTCTATGTAAAATTTATCTCCATCACGAACGTTGTATGAATGTAAGGCCCGTGTACTTAATTTCATCTCCTCTGGCCCAAAAGGAGCTTCATGGTCTAAATAATAGACCCGCATGTTGTTTGTAGATAGCGGCACCAAAGTCTTAAGCTGCTTCTTGAACTCGGCAACAGTTTGGTCTACTCGAATGCTCATTCTTTCCACCTTTTCGGCAAAGTGAATATCAACATTTGCTTTATATTGTGGCCTAAGGTCAACTTCTGCCAAAGGTTCCAGTTTTCCATACTTTGCAACCAGCTCCTGATATCTAGAAGAATGAAAACATTAAAAGGAGAAAAAAAAGTCATATATTTGACAAATGTACTAAAGGCTGGCTATGATTTATCAGAAAACAAATCTGTTACTTTGATGATTTAATTTGCTGAATGCTGGAGAATAATGAGCAACTGTTTTAGCTTTTTTTTTAACCTTAAAACTAAACAATTATGAAAATCTGACTTTGAACTGGAAAAAAAAAATCATGTATCAGTTTCTTTTTGTAAAGTGTAAGCTGTATATAATGTTGAAATCCTAAATATTACAAACTTGCTAAAAATTGAAAAACACAGAGAACTGGTCCAGAACTGGTTACAAGAAATTTTAAATGTCCAAACATTCAAAGAGTTCTAAAATGCAACTCACCGAACAATGCATTATGCAGGGCCAGCTCAGGCTTTTTTAAAGAAAAATTTGCCTGAGGCCGCTCTTGGTAAAGTTTTTTAACTGAAATTACAACTCACCTTCAATAAATAAACCCTGCAGAGTTGTATAATGTCTTGCATATCATCTTTCATTGCATTTTTTTTTGTGAATCACGCAGATATACATATTATATAAAATACTAAAATATTTTTAGAAACATGCATCTGGATAAGAAAAGCTTTACTGAAGCATTGCGATACATAAAGTCTAGTAAAATTGTTTCATGCAAACTATTGCATGAAACAACAGTGCAACCAAAGACAGTGGTAAGAATTCTTAATGTTCACATTTTTCTGCTGCTGATATCACCTTTATTTACAATTATAATATTTACTACCACTTGGCAAATACTAAGTATGTTTCAGTGCTACTAATTTATAAGATACAATTTATACTGCAGAATCCAGAACAATAGGAAACATAGGGAAACCTTATATTAGCCTTTTTAAGTTCTGGAGGTTAAACTGTTAGGACATTTATTTGGCAGAGGACTATCTGCTTAGTATTTCCCTGATGATTTATCTTAAATGTAGGAATGTTAACAACAGAGCAGCTCCTTGTGTAAAAGTATGATGTCACCTTTATAAGCTACTTGAATCTCCTTAGTATAGAAGAATGACAAGTCATTCATTGTCATGCAATGCCCTATTTTAAAACATCAATTTTGAATAAAACTCCCAATGCCTCCTTCCATAATTAACAGCTTGTTAACAAATAAACATTTTTAAATGTTATGTATTGAAGCAGGCCCAGACTTATTTATTTTGCCCGCAAAAAAAGGGGTTACTTATCTTGGAGAGATGAGGCAGCTCCAGAACGAAGCAGAATGTGCCCTCTTGGTCTAAAGATTCACGCCACTGACTGCTTACAGCTCTAACATCATGTGAGTGGTTTGTACATATGTGCATGGGAGTCTTGTCAGAGTCCCCTGCAACACATGCTGAGCCAAGTGACTGGCGGCAAGTGTGTCACCTGTCAAGAGATCCTACATGACAAACCTAGCCTCATGTCCAGCATGGCAAATAGCCGGAGGTGGCGGAAAGGCAAATGCATATGAGTGGATTCTGCAAAATTCCCCCATGCATTTGCAACGGGCAACACAAAAATGTAATGGAACCACTTGGCTATCATATCATAAAATGTATATTGTTGGAATGTCCCTTTAAAGCTAGTACATTGAAGTAAAATGTCAAAGTAGAAGAAGATTATGAAACAAAAGTTGGAACTTACTGGAAGCAATACAAAAAATAGAAGAGAGTCTATTTCATAAAAAGGCATTAAATAGTGCTGTGAAAATAATAAGGGTGCTATCTTTAAACCTTTTTTCCATTGATAATGTCACACAACATATGGGATATATAAAAGATAAATCATACTGAAAATGATCACAGAAAAGCTTGTATGTACTATTACATACTTATATTGATAAACCTACCCTTGACATCTCTATTATTCATAATATATAATAAACTTGTTTAAGCTGAAATTGTTAGAAATTGGTAAATGTGTGGTATGTGGCAGACCTTGAAATGTTCAGCACAGTAATTTGACGATGCACAGGGGAGAACAGCCCAGTAACCTGTAACCTGAGAAAAAGGCAGCCAGGGAAAGCACACTGGTTCTGTGAACTGGAAAGACTCAACCATTAATGGCTGCACAAGTCTTCTCGGTGTCTCCTTTTCACATTGTACAGATGGAAAGCTCCAAACAAAGGATTCATTGATGGCTGAGAGGTTGGTCTCTGTGTAGAGGTTCAGAACCAAAGCTGCATATTATTTGGAAGCAGATTCCCATCCTATTGAATAAACGATGTGAGCAAAGACTGTATTTAGGTCTTTGTTAACATGCACCCTGGTAATCTCTAAAATAAAAAAAACTACATTAACACTTAAGGTATACTCAGACTACCTCTGCATTATTATTATTGCCATTTTTAGCTAATCGTTCTGTGCATCATACCGAACTATGAGTGTCATTAGGATCAAAAAAGTTGACAAAGTGGCTTCATTTAAAGTAAATGTATTTGTCATATTAAAAAGGGGCATTTAGTAGAAGTAGACAAATATTACTTATTGTATCAGTTGTATGCAGGGATTTGCATCTTATAAGAGCTCATGTCATTTGCAAAGTGCACTTTCTCCACATACTATAAATAGAAGGACAACAAGAGCCTTGTGAAGTACAGATCTATGTAAGTGCTAGTTGTTATGCGAAAAGCACCATTTTTTGCCTCTAAACAAAACCAGATTGGAGACAAGACATCAAAATTGTCCACAAATATGCTGTTCACATAGCGTATAGACACAAACTATGAAGCTAATACAATGAAAGCAAACATTTGTTTACAATCATTACAGCGCCACAGAAATCTTTGCTGGCCGCACTTGTTATGCAGTTGCATCAAGCAAGAAGCTACCCTCTGGCTAATTCATGAGTCAAGCATATTTAGGTCTACTACCTATTATATATTCCTCCCTTCAAAACCACACCCATGAAATAGTAACATCGCTGATGAAAAGTGACTTTTGGGTGCCCTTTTCCACTCCCATGACTATCTGTAAAATGCCCTCATCTGCATGTTTTCCCATTTATATGCCACTTCATTTTATCAAATACTATTTTTCTCTACACACTCATTGCATTTCTTCAACATATTTAGACCACTACAATTGTCATTGAGCACTGTGCTTGGCTGAGTGTTGTCATCTAAAATGGAATAATGGATAGACCCTGTAATTGAAAGTGCCAATAATACCTATTCCCATGGACTAGGCATTTCTTTCACTACATGCCTGAAGCGGCATTTGTCCCCTGGGCCAGGTATACTGTTGAGCCGGCAGGCCCTCACTCACCCCACTGATCAGTCCCTCAATCAACTGTACATGCAGGGACTGATAGAAGTAAGTGTGGCCATCAGCATATGCTGAGCCTGAGAGTGCGATATGACATCATTTCCTGGTGCTCAGATGCAGGCCGAATGTTATGACTGGGAGGGAGCAACAGAACAGACCTGTCACCAGCCTCTAGACCAACAGGGATGAGCCTCCTCCTTAGCCAACAAAGGCAGGCAAGCTGGGAGGGGGTCCTAAATGTAGATGTGGGGGGTGGAGTGAGTGTGTTCTTGCTTTGCATGATAGTCCCCATGTTCCGTGCTTCCCTCCCTGTCCCCTAATTAGGATTCCTGGGAATACTGTTTTCAAGACAAAGGATGGTCACACCAAATATTGATTGGATTTAGATTTTTCCTCTGTTCACTTCCTTTGACTTTTGTTTAATAATGAAAACAAACTATTTACATGTCTTTTTTGAAAGTATTCTTGCTCAACAGAATTTCTCACACCTGCCTAAACCTTTTGAACAGTACTGTGTATATATAAACAAATTATTTTTTTCAAATATTTATTTTGTGCACAGACATTAACCCCTTCAATCCCAGGGGTTTTTGGTACCTCAAAGCCCAGTGCAATTTTGCCATTTTTGGGGTATGTCGGTTTAGCGATGATTCTCTTTTCCTGTGAATAGTGTACCCATATAAACTATATGTTGTTTTTTCAAGGAGAGATAGAGCTTTCGTTTGATACCATAGTTGGATGATTAGCTGAAAATTTAGAATGAGAAATTTAGCAAAAACTAGCGAAGATTAGAAAAATAAACTATTTTTTTTTTTACATTTCCCTCTGAATCCTCACAAAATTAGGTAAAGTGATGGAAAATCCCCTCCAAGTTTATTAATTCAGGTAATTCAGGAGTAATTAAGGTTTTTTAATAATTTTTTTATTATCTTTTTTTATATATATTTAATTTTTTTTTAATTTTAATTTTTTTACTTTTTTTTTTATTTGTTATATATTATTTTTACACAGAAATGGTTAGAGGTCCTCCTAGGGACCTCCTGAACAAGCCAGTGATGTCACAATGACATCACAGCTCACATTATAATTATTTATATTATTATTTTAATGATTTATTTAATATTATTTTTTAAATGAATTAACTTTTCTTTTTTTCTGCTTTTCTGTTTCAGGACGGGAGGGGGAGTGAGAGAGATGGTTTCTCACTCCCCTCCCCGCGATCCCCCTGCACCGATCACACTGTGATCTCTATGCAGGTCCTCACAGACCTGCATAGAGATCGCAGCGTCTCTGTGCCTCATCGGAGGGCAGGATATCCCCGCAGGGGATATCCTGTCCTCTGATGACCTGCCGGGTTACGTCAGCAGTGACACAACCCAGAAGGGAATGCCCGATCGCGCGTTTGCAACTGCGCGATCAGGCACTTTCAACGGTAACAGCTTACCGGCTTTCATGCCGGAAGCTGTTACGGGAGATCGGGCAGCAGAAAGCCGGCGATGCCGGCTTCTGCTGCCAGGGGGGAGTCCACGCTGTCAAACGACAGCCTGGTCTCCCGTGCAGCGGCAGGGATGTGTCCCTGACGCTGCACGAAGGGCTGGACGTACCGGGACGTCCATAGGGGTTTCTTTGTGGGCGTTTTTTGGACGTCCCGGTACGTCTATAGGGGAATGAAGGGGTTAAGTACCAGCTTTTAATTCCTGTGAAGATATTTGATTTACAATAAGATTATTTTACTTTAAACACTAAGATATAAATGACACAATGTGCATAGTAATTGGTTTTGTATTTTGAAACCCTCTTGTCAAAGCCAACCACCTGCTTCCATTGCATACATTTATGTCGGGGTTCTAATACAAGTATATTTCTTATTTTAATTTGCAAACAACAATGCCTAGGTTACCTATTGTAACTGTAAAATGCAGGATTTGGAAGGGATACCCTATGGCTGTCGTGTTGCATACCAAACAAGTTTTGCTAAACTTCACAACCTCAGGATTATAAAGGGGAAACACACTGGATACAACATGCAAAAAACTAGAGCTTTTCAATTAAAATTACTTTTACATACATCCGAAAAATATCTCGTTTCTTGGCTTTTGGCTATTTTACAGAGACCATATTCCAGCTCGTTTATTTTTCACTGGAATACAGATGATTTAAATGCTTTAAAACAGTTAATTGATTATTGTGTAACTTTTCATCTTGCTCTGAACATTGTCTACTAAACTGTATCACAAAAATGCAACACAATGTATCGTCTTTGGGACCAAGTGACAACATCCATTTTTTGTGACATTTAAAGGTAAGTTCTACTTAGTGACAAATGTGTCTTACCTGTGATTAAGCTACAACTATAAAACATCTATGATTTCTGTCTTATGCTCATCTTTATTGATTGAAAGCATTACCTAGCTTTTGCCTTCACTTAAAATTGTGCTTATGATTAATTCTGAAAAAACATTGTATTATTTTATCTAAATTAAAATTTTAAGCAGTTCAATGGCTGTCAATCCCATATAGAGGAAGCAACTAAGTAACCAGACCTATACATAACAAGACTGACATCTTTCATCAATATGCATCTAATTAAATGGTATAAGTTAACAGGCTTCCTGGATTTGATCACTCTGACTGAAGGAGAAGATATGAAATGACTACAATAGTCACTATTATACCACCTGACCAATATGAGATCTTTTTTCCATACACTATGGAGCATTCCCTCAACCCAAGAAAGTAAATTGTGTCTAGGCATCAGTCTCTACTGATATCATTCGCTCTCGCTTTCATTAGCCTTTTGTTCAAGGTCTCACCTTAATGGAACGTCTTCCTTTGGGAGATTCATATAGTAACGCAGGAAGAATCTCTCTGAGTCTTCTCTTTCACCCTCTGTGACAACACTGCCATTCAGTTTAGAAACAGACCGCAATCTAGGAGTTCACATGAGAGGAAAAGATTAGCTGGGCCATCGTTAAACTGCAACAAAACTGAAGGAGAAGAGAATGTGCTTATCTGTCTTTAATGAAACCAATATGCTTTCTTTCTCAGATCTCTTTGCCTCTCTTTGCCAAAATGCTTAAATGTTTTGATATTATCCAAGGCAGGCACTAATTAGAAAGAGCTAAAGAAGAATGTATATCAATCGGCCTTTACTTTCATGATTTGTACATGATCAATTTTGCTTAGCAGAGACAGGTTTGACAATAATATGCACAATAAATATTTGATAGGCTTATATCAATGTATTTTGGCTCAGATTTTTCTGTTGTGCTGCATGGGAGAAATGGTATTTAATTTCCAGAGATAATTTTATTCCATGTAACCAAATTGAGTCCTGTATTGAAATATGTAGATTATTACTGGGGGATAAATGTATCTCAGAATATTGACCACAGGCCAAGATTAACTAACTTGACAAATATGCTCAAGTAAGACTATTAGCCATTGTCTTGTTCGAGGTACAGTCACACTAACCTGCTAAGAAACCTATATTTAGCCATGATTACCGTATTTCCTCAAGTATAAGACGCACCTTAATTTTAAAGCAGACTTCCGTGGGGGCCCGCTGTTTCCCTCTGCGTTGCTCAAGCAGGAACAGGAACTGAGCGGAGTCATGTGATGCGCATTCACGTGACTCCACTGGGTTCCTGTTTCGCCGTGACGGATCAAGAGACGCTGCTGAGCAAAACAGGTAAGCAGCAGGTCCCCTTTCTAGTAAAAACAAAAAATTAAAAATCTACCACCACTGTATAGGACGCACCCAAATTTTTCTAAAATGGGGAAATACTGCACTATTCTAAGGCAACTAATCTTGGCCATTATGGACACTCACAAATAATAAAAAAAAATATTGGTTTAGTCAAGATCATGCTGACACAGCAGGATCAACAGTCCTTATTTTATTTAAAATCAAAGTGAAACCAGCTGTTAGAATATGCACATAAACCTGTGTATAGTGCAAAAAATGTATTTAAGATGTTATCTCCCGGCGTTCCACCTCTGAAAGAAGCATGGCACCAGGTACAGCATGCTATTGTGATCTTAAGCACTTCACATGGTCTTTGGTTGCTAAATATGTATTAGTTAAATATTCAAATATTTTGCAGCGGTTGGCTTGATATAACTACAGAAAAAAGAAGAGGTTCCATGATGCAAGATGAAACACTAGATGTATCTCATAGGAATTGATTTTAAACAGTATGGAAATGTTAACCAGTGGCATATTTATTAGTTTTACCTTGTTCAAAAGAATAATTAAAAGGAGAGTTGGGGACATTTCAATGCCACCACTTTATTAGCCTTAATATTTTTAAATATTTTAAATATTATTTTTAACTTAATATTAAAGTCAATGAAAAAAGTTTGTCTTGTTCCTATTGTTGTTTGTGAAAAGGTGTGTAGTGTAGAAGGGACCAGATAAAAACATCTAATTTTTGATGTGTGTGTTTTGCACAACATACCTTGCTATTACTAATTTCCTGCGCTCCTCTGTACTATATGGCTCAACCAAAGGAATACCTAATAACCTTATTTCTTCAAGTTTTGGTAGAAAGTTTAATTTTTCAATGTCTTCCCAACAATGCAAACCTAAGAAAAGGCAAAAAAAGAAAACACAGTAATGTAGATAAACAACATTTTGAAGAAGACTAGCGAAAGATTCAAAAGTCAAAAAATTTTTAGGTGCAGTATGTGCACCAAAACAAAAACATTCCCTTTATAAATAGTTGTATACTGACTGGGACTGAAACATTACTGTTGCAACAGCTATAGATATTAGTGTCAAGTTATCACTACCTATAGCTCACCAGATTTATGGAGACTTATTGATCGGAGGTTTGGAAAGAGTCGTGGTAGAGAGTCTTCGGAATCATCGATGGCTGAGATGTTGTTATTTGCAAGAACAAGGGTATCCAGACATGGAAACATTATTCCCAACTTGCGGACCTCTGACCAATCTTGGAGGTTATTGTCAGTTATATGGAGCAGCTTTAGGGATCGGAAGCAAACAGACGAACATAACACTGTTTTATAATCATTAAGGCACAAGAACAGTTCTTCCAATCTGAAAGAGAGAATACAAGTCTCACTCGTCTACTCAGTCTATTTACATATACAATTTATTACAAGACTTGACTAGGTTACTAATCCTAACAGTGTACAATCACGATAACATTCTTAAGTAGGATACCCTGATACAGACCCCGGACAAGTTTCCCCATAAGTCAAAGCTTAATAAATGGTGCATGTAGACATTTAGGTAAATCATTTTTTATTGTTTTGGATGTACACATTTAACAGCCAAGACTCTCTCCTGCTTATAATGAAATGAGTGATTGTATGCAGTAATCAACATGTTGGTGTGCAATAAATAAACTAAAAATTGTGCAAAATTAACTTACAACACGTACAGAAGTTCTGCAAATATGAATATGTGTTCTGCCTACTTTTCCCAAAATATGCCTGCAATGGATTTGTTTGTGTCTGTCAGCGTGATTGAATATGCCATCCCATGGTACACTAAAATTCCCATCTTACCCACAATAATTGTATGCTTACTCTGGGATCTCCATCAGCAGTGTGTGTACGGTTTCCCATGATGCTTTGCAATTATTGAGGACCAGCTTACGGATACCAGAGAATGTTACAGCACTATCCCGGCCGAGAACTGACAGATGCAGAGGATTTGAGCTCAAATTCAGGAACTGCAACTGGGGAACATTGGACACAATCTTGCTTACCTGGTTTTGATAAGCAAAATAAAAAGGGACTTAGTTAAAAGTGTGGTCCACCTTATCATGCTCAATGTAATACTAAATGAAAACATACTTCCGCTTATAGCATGAATAGTACCTCTTCCAATGATCAATATATTAAATGGAATAAAGATGAAAGGTGTTCCACAAACTCAAACCACTGTTTACATACATTAAATAGTGATTACATATTTGATTGCCGATGACTAAATGTAAAAAATCTTCTTAGAACTAAACTATTTTTGTATTCTGGTCTAGAGTGGGCAATAATTGCTCCTAATTGCCAAGAAGATTTTAAAAAAATATAGAAGATTAGAAGATAACACAAGAATAGATGATTTGGATTATTACTAAAAACTCCCTTATTCATAGAAACCTAGAACGTGACATGGACACCTAAGATCCACCCCATATAACTTCAAATAAATGTAATTCTTCAAATGTTTTCCCTATGTGCATTAAGCCTGTGATGTATTTAGGATGGGCACTAGCCTACATCTGACCCAACACAGAGCCACAGCCACTCCTCAAAACTTATGTATGTACTTGCCATTATGTCTGTTTTTTAACTTTTGCGTGAAATAACAATATTTTGGTTGCCAGCCTCACAGCTGTTAACACATATGATGTAATTTATTAAAACAGCATTTAGCGTGTACATTTTGTTTTTAAGCATTCTGTTTTACCTTTTTGAAGATATTTAGTTTAAAAGTAAGGAACTATTTCACTACTTGCAATGTAAGGTTAGATTTGTGCCCAAAAGAGGCAAAACTAGCATATGTAAATCAATTTCCTGTTACTCCACACCTTTACAAAGACCACAATATTCATGCAGATCCTGAGAACTATAATCTTAGATGATTGCTTCCACTGTACACATATAAGGTGTAAATAATAATCCTTTAGGCATTCTCACCTCCTGCCAGTCATCAAGTTTATTATCAGAAAGATCCAGCTCTGATACATGAGAGCAGAATGCAGCAATCTCACTCTCTTCTCCAGCATAGCTAATACCACAGCTGTTGAGGACCAGGACACTGGGAAGATTAAGTCGGTCTGAAAGATCAGAAAATAGAGGTAAATATTCACTGCTTTGCTGTGAAAAGGAAGCTACACTGTCATCCTATGCAAATTAAAAAAGTGTTAGTTTCAAGTAGGAAAAACTGGATGAAGTTAAATATATTAGTTAATGCAGCAAGTCATCCTTAACTGGGGGTCACAAAAATATCTAAAAATCAAACAATGTGATGTTATGTAATAAAAATGTAATAATAATAATAATAAATCATAGCAGTGTTTGGATTTTTTTTTTACATTATGCCCTGGATGACCCCTCTCTCTGAGTTATATGTTATATTCTGCAGCAGATGACCCCTCCTCTTCCCATCATTGAGCAACTGACCTGGAAGCATCTTTTACTTCCAGGTAACTGCTGTTAACCCTTGCAATACTGCAATTATATAATAATTTAGCTACGTTGATATTGTAGCCAACTTTCAGTCAAAAGTTATGGTTTCTTATCTTTTATTTTCTGGTACGGATTATTTTCAACTTCATCAGGCTTTCTGCAGTTTACTTCCGGAGAAATGTAACAGAGAATCCTAAATATACTTGAATCTTTGTCTTTTGTCCATCTCAATTTCTCATGATGTAAAGTTTGGGTAACCTCTTCAGGTTTTGAAAACCTAAGGGTCAAATTTATTTTTTTCCATTTTACCATCTTTGTTAAACCATAATTCTACTTTTCCATATTTGTTAAACCCTCACAACTTATAAGTCATTTTGTTTAGGAGAAGCAGGCCCCTTTTTTAAACTCATAGAAATGCATAAAGCATAATTTTAGCTGGAACACTTCCAGAGGAAGTAGGGTATGGTAAACAAACTTCTTCAATTGAAGAAAGCTTGAGATGTTAATAAAGATTGGTTTATGAATTACTAGGTAACAAATATGGACGATTGTTTCTTTTATATCACCACTAGATATAATATCTATTAATTATTAACCAATGTAACTTAGACATTGGACATACTCAACAAATATGAAGGCTATACCTGGAAAACTGTGTATATAAATATTTTCTGCCTTTATTTTATTTATTTATACCTTTCATTGGAGACACATGTGGTCCTGGGGGAACATGTACTCCAGCCCCCGGGCCTCTTCGGTATGGAAAATTCTCTGGGCTGTATTTTTCACAAAGAACCTGCATGAAGCTCCGTCCACATGGTAAATCCATTGCCGTTTCCTGGGAGAGGGAACAAGAGACATTGTAATATTATAATGAGTTTTTAATCTCATATTTGTTGACTTTTAAAATTCACTTTGTCATGTTAGTTGGAAAAACAGACGGTTTGTCCTTATTAAAGTGTATAAATAATACACATGATAGCTAACATGACATTTTTCTTTACTCACAATCCCAGGTAGAAAATGGGTGAATTGGAATATAACATGGTCTCAGTAACTACGAGAGTGGGGTGGCTATAGGAGTTTTTTATAGCACTAGGGGGAAAGGAACATTAAATTGTACACAAATATAAAAATTTAATAAACTAAGATAAAGTAGAAGAACAGATTAAAATAGGAATCATCAGAGGAGTTTCGGTTAAAATATTTCAAAATAATACCAAATCTTCATCTTGTGTGCAAATAAGTGTGAGTTTAGTACTTAGCTTGAAGTGAATGTATTTTCTGGAATACATGATATTTTAAAGAGAATTACAGAGTAAAGTTCTGGTATAGAGCACTTACATTTATATTAGCACTTTTTTAATCAGTTCATATGTATGACTAAAAAATATTTTATTTTCCTGTCTGTTTTTTTTACATTTTGTTTTCACCTCGTTTTTTTGTAATATTGTGGAAACAACAGTGTTATTAACACTGAAAAGCTAAATCTTGTCAGTAGCTAGTCTTTTGCCTGACCTTTGTTTAAATCTGCTCAATACAAAATACAAATGGAAAACTATAGTTACTGACAAACATGTATGGTTGTGAAAGAGTCAAACTGTGGAGCTAGTAAACAAGTTTAGTTGGTTACAGTATGGTGCGTGGGAAAAATAATAATAATTGTAAAAAAAAATATGAAATTTATAATGCTTCCTCACATATGAGATGACCGCCTAAGACAATATAAGAAAAGAAAAGAAAAAAAAACAAAACATTTTTTCCTTAATGTTTTTACTCAGGGAGCAAGGTAGGAAGTGCCATGAGTATGAGATGAATTGCCTGGTTGTACATACCAGACTCTTATGCATCAAATAAATATGTATATTACATACAATCATATTAATGTTATGGAAATATATAGCTGGGTATGGTGCTGAACACCTAGTAAATATATACATATACCAAAAGCATAACTACCAGTGTAACTTTGACACAAGTCGAATGTTACCATACAACCGTAACTACCTTATTTAACACCAATAGTGCTCTCTGGTGGATTAAGAGTGAATTGAGAACCAATTTTAAACAGGCAGAGAGCTGGCATTATTAACTAGCGTAATTAATGACAATGCAAGATGTTGATGCAGCAATCATTGTTAAATTTAGCAATGGACAATAAAGAAATTAATGAAAATAAAATGATTCAACAGAACACCCCAAAACACCCCAATAAGCACATCTAAGTAGTAAAGTAACTAAAAAATTAAGTGGAGATTTTAAAATATAACCATTAGAATACACTGTGTAAACACATATATATAAATTGAAAGATTCTTGTAGGTGAGGTTAAGGTGCATAACTTGTTGAAACGCTTCCTAAAATCTACTTAAAAATGCCAATCAACATGTGATACCTATTTAAAACTTAAAAGTCTGTTCTAATATACATTGAATCACTTAGACATGTCCTTGTTTTTAAAAGAAAAACACATTTTCTCCAAATGGATCAGAAATCGAGTGTAGACACTGTTGTAAATAAATAATGTAGCTGGAAGCAGCTGATTTTAATGGAATAACTTTCAAGTTTATCTTTCAAGTTTAAATTTAGAAAGGCTAATTCATCATTAGAAAACCATTTTGGAGATACATAAACGCAGTTTTTTTGTGACATCCAACGATTTTAAAAAATATCAAGTAGGCAAAACATAAAAACGTTACATTTACAATCACAGTTGTTAAATAGAACTATGCATTTCACAATATAAGTAAACTGCATGTTCTTATGATATGGAATATGGTTTATGGATTTTGGGCTATAAAAAAACAATATATTTGCGACATGATGTTTTCTTTCACTCCTGCTGATAATATTTCACATTCCAGGTTATTTTATGCAACATTCCAGATTATTTTATTCAATAAAAAATAAAAAATTAAGTTAAAACAAAATCTGAGAACAGCCATTTTTATGATTATATACATGGGAGGACAGTGAAATTGCTAGATTTTTAGCAGCATTTGTTTTTACCAAACAAAACACTAAAATAATTGAAATTAATTTAAACTCAAGAAAATCAAAAGGAAAAAAACTTATTTAAAAAACTTAACTCACCTCCTTCCAAGACAAAACCTCATCCCAGGACCACATAGTAAGCAACTCTATTTCATTCTGGGTGTTGACATTTATTTAATCTAACGGACAAACAAATGTCAGCTTCCAGGTTTCCATGGAAATTTGTAAACTGACCGTTAGGAGAAAACAGGAAAATGGGATACAATAGTGGCGTTGCTATGGTGATCTCAAGAACAATTACCCATACTAATCAACTTCAGTTAGTAAGGTGAATTGAATAAAGGTTTTTATTTACTAAATACTGAGTTGAAGTGAGATTAAAAAGAATATATTTTCTCCTATACATTAAGAAGGGTCAAGTTGATTCTTCTCAAAGAAGATGTTTACCAGAGTTGCAAATGTTTCATCTCATCACAGCTTAGTGCTTAGTAAATAAAATGAATTTCATCTTAATAAGCAAACTATTCTATTTTACCTTTCCTTGGACACGATAAGTTACATATATATATATATATGTTACACAAAAGCCAAGTAAACATAAATTGCAAGTTGCAAAGAATAGGCTATTTGATGAAAACATTGTGTTAGCAAATTACTTTCAACAGATTTTTTCATCTATAAATGATGAAACATGACAATATCTTTGAAACCTAACGCCACATACTTTAAAACAATGAGACAATAAAAAGGGCTGTTGGAAAAAAAAGGGCAATATTTAATACTATACTGTTCATATTGTGATATTTCATGGTACTGAAACAGCATCGAGGTCTGATTGTTCGCATAACGTATTACAATTTCTGCAGGGAGCTATAAAGTAAGAAGAGGATAGAAAACAGAAGAAAGAACCATCAGGTCCATGTCCCTTGGAGGCATGGATACACACTACCAATGCACTCTTACAGATTTCAGGATTGCACCCTACAATACTGTGCACAAGTTGTAGGTAGGTAGGAAAAAAAAGCTATAAAGAATGCTTCCAAAAATTGACGTTAATATTTTTTATCATTTAACAAAATTCTAAGTAAGTGAACAGAAGAAAAATAGAAATAAAATCAATGTTGTGTAACCACCCTTTGCCTTCAAAACAGCATTGTGTGTTCTAGGTATACTTTTACACAGCTTTTTAGGGAACTTCGCAGGTAGGTTGCTCCAAACATCTTGGAGAACTAATCAGTTATTTTGTGAATTTAGGCAGCCTCAGTTGCTTTTCTCTCTCTTCATGTAATCCCAGACAGACTCAATGAGCTCTGCGGCGGTCATACCATCACTTCCAGGGCTCCAAGTTCTTATTTACACTGAAGCTAGTTTTTTGGCTGTATGCTTGGTGGCATTTTAATGCTGCAGAATAAGATTGGGGCCAATCAGATGCCTGATGGATAAGTATCTGTCTGTATGTCTCAGCATTGAGGAGACAAATCTACAAATCCAATTGCAGAAATGCAGCCCCAAACTTGCAAGAAACCTGCACCATGTTTCACTGTTCCATGTAAACACTCATTCTTGTACTACTCTCCTGTCATCTGGCAAACTGCCTTTTGCTAAATCCAAATGTTTTACATTTTGATTTATCAATCCAGAGCACCGCTGCCATTTTTTTATGCACCCTAGTTCCTGTGTTTTCTTGAATAGTTGAGCTGTTACTGAGCTGATTGGCTGTAAAGGAACAGACATGTCAAGAAAAATACACAAGATACTTTTGTCAATATAGTGTAAGCTGGCATAAGCGACCTTCCAACAGTGGTTCTGACTGTGGAATGGGCCAGTAGCATTGCAAAATAGATTTTACTACCTCCCAGCCACAATGAAATGTTTAAATGGATGAACTGAGTTGCATTTGGTATCCTCAGCTTTTGAGTCAGGATTTTTTCAGTCCGATTTTAATCCAATGCTCTGCACTACGCTTTAAGGCATTTGGTCATTTTTTAGCCTGTGAATTTAAACATGTAGCATAGAGTATCAGCTTCTTTTTGAATGGATTCCAAAGTCTGGCCCTTAAGTATTGGCCAAAAGGAATGCTATATTTAAATTGTGGCGGATGGTTACTTGACCATGATAGAAGACAGCTTGTTAGCTTCTGATATAAATTGGTTTGTATTTTACTTTCTGTTTCAACAAAGATACATAGGTTGAAAAACATTAAATCATTTGAGCCCAATGTTGTTATTGTTCAGAGCTTTGGTAAACTCATAAAAGAACCTGTCCATACCAAAAAAAATAATCTATAGAACACATCGACAATTAAACATATTGAGTATAAGAGTCCCTTTTTTAACTGTGCAAACGATTACATCTCAAAACCGTTAGTCTTGCTGGCGGCTAATTTTCACTGACCATTCTTAAGGTCTTTCACAACCAAGAGCATTTGCGCAGATCGCAGATGTCCGGTGGTAGATATTAGCCTCTTATCGGATATACTCTTTTTCTGCATGGCTAGTCTAAGAAATATTTTTGATATATGCTTCTGGGCAGCAAGGATTACCCTTATATGCTCCTGCAGCACTGGAATGTGCTTTATTATGTAAGGGAAAGAGGATTTTTGTTGGTGCTTTTTAATTGCCTTAATGGTCATCAGTTCATCTTGCAATATTCACTTTGCTCTTGTGTGTTAGGTCCTTTATATCTGGCGGAGGGACTATGATTATAAGTCTTTTTCGTATGCATTAAAAGTTCTTTTTTTTTCTCAGAACACAGCAGTAGGCTGCTAATACTGTAATGCAGTCCCAGACTGGAGGGCAGAGCAGGTATTTCAGGCCAGAGCTCAAAATCCAGGTAAAGTGGCTCAGCTCCCTAGAATAATTAGGAGGAAGGGTGGTCACGAGTGGCTGCAGGTAGGCATGAGGGTAATAGACAGAACCCTGACATGTCCTCTGCCTGATACTCCAATCGAGGGATTTGCTAGTTACTGATCTCTAAGGTCCCTCATTATGTTTATTTTGTTTAAGTTTCATTGGAGTTGTAGTGAATTGATGACTTTTTTGATTAAAAGAAAATACATATTTATTACAATTACTATGTGTGTTTTGTTAATTCATTATTTAATGATTTGACTGATTGGGCCATATCATAATCTCTGCAGGTAAACTGGTGTTTTCTTTTGTAAAACTGATGTAATTTGCTACTTCTACAACTTTTTGCTTAATAAGATGGTTATGGTGAGGGCAAGGGCCTCTAGGAGCTAGAACTTTGAGAGGCTATTGGTGGTCTTCTGCCAGGATGTAGTTGATTTTGCCCTACAAACATAAAGGGGCTTGTACCCACTCACATCTATGTTGAAGCAATGTAAGATCTCCTGCAATATGGCTGTCCTACGATGGTAGCTAGAAGACATTTGGAGGTTATTCTGTTTACCATCGGACTACTGCATATTAGTCTGTCAGGCTGGTGGAAGCGAGGAGAGGAACCCAGTACGCAGGCTACCTTCCAGGAGATGAGGGAAGGTTTAGGTGATAAGGCAAATCAGAGACGGTCCAAAGGTCAGGGTTGGAGAGATCAGCGAAGTCCGAAAGACGAACCAAAATTCAGGGTTGGAGAGATCGGGACAAACGAAGTACAAGCCAAGGGTCAAACCAGAGATCACAAAATCGGGAGCGCAAACTATATAGCTCTGTCAGGGAAAATAACTGAGCACTGAATGAAACTCAGTGCCAGTTTTTAAATCCTCCACTAGATGTCGCCCCTCCTCCTTGCGTGATGCCGTTGACGTGCCTTCCCCAGGCTACGTCGTGCAGGAAACTAGAAGAGGCAGGAGGGCGCGCGCGCCTAACACAATCAGAAGGAGCTGGTTCCGGGAAGATGGAGGATGTGGCGTGGGAGACAGTACCTGCTATCGGCGGGTACTCAGGTGACTTGCTGCGGCGAGGATTCTTTCGCCGTGGACCCTGACAGTACCCCCTCCTGAGGGGAGGCCTTCCGACTCTAGCGAGATCGGGACGACCAGGATGGCGTTGGTGAAAGTCTGATATTAACCCAGGGGCATGAATGCCAGTGGCAGGTTCCCATGAATCCTCCTCCGGCCCGTAACCTTTCCAGCGAATGAGGTATTGTAAGCGGCCCCTGTGACGCCGGGAATCCAGTACGTCCTCAACTTCATATTCTTCGACATCATTAACTAGGACGGGCGCTGGAGGATTAAGGGATCGACCCGGATAAGGTTTGGCAAACCATGGTTTAAGGAGGGAAATGTGGAATACTGGATGAATCTTCATGGTGTTAAGTAGGTGGAGCTCAACTGCCACGGGAGAAATGAGACGGGAGATAGGAAAGGGTCCTAAGAATTTTGGGCCCAATTTCTTGGTGGGGCAATCCAACCGAAGATGTTTAGTTGATAACCAAACCTTGTTGCCGGGTCTAAACGTGGGAGCTTCAGAACGGTGTCTATCAGCAAAAAACTTGTGTCTTAATTGGGTCTTTCTGAGGGTCTCTCGTAACATATTGTAGGTAGAAGTCAGTTCTCTGATGTGTTCAGAAACTGATGGCACTTCACATGAAACCGGGGAGCCTGGGAGCATAATGGGGTGATAGCCATAGTTGGCGTAGAAAGGAGACGTATTAATGGACTGATGGAGGTGATCGTTGTAGGCGAATTCCGCCAAAGGTAAGTAGCTATCCCAGTCATCCTGTAGATATCTAGTGAAGCAGTGTAGGTGTCTGATTCGTCCTGTCTGCCCATTACTCTGTGAGTGAAAGGCCGTGGAGAGTGATCGTTGAACATGCAATTGTGTACAGAAAGCCCTCCAAAACCGGGAGGTGAATTGAGAGCCGCGGTCCGAGATTATGTTAACTTGGAGTCCGTGTAGGCGAAATATCTCTCGTATAAACAGGGAAGCAGTTTCGGGAGCGGAAGGAAGGTGGTTGATAGGAATAAAATGCGCCATCTTAGTAAAGCGGTCAACCACTACCATTATAGTAGATTGATTATGAGATGGAGGTAAATCTGTAATAAAATCCATCGTAATGTCAGTCCAGGGTTTAGCACGTACCGGAAGGGGTTGCAGTAGCCCAGCTGGTCTGCTGTGAGTAGTCTTGGAGCGAGCACAGGTGACACATGAAGACACAAAAGTTGTCACATCATTCTTCATCTCCGGCCACCAGAAAGAACGTTGAATAAGTTCAAGTGTTTGTTTGACCCCTCCATGACCCGCAGCTGGTGTATCATGAAAGGATTGGAGAGTCTGAAGGCGATCCTCTGGTGGAACAAAAATCAAGTCGTTATGGTAATAATAACTGTGACGGAAGCCTCCATCACTGGGGCCACTGGAAAAGCCTGACTGCCAGCCTCCTCCCTATTGACTATGGGCCCTGGGTTTGTAAAGGTTTCTGTGGCTACCCCCAGCAGTATCATCCCATCACCGGCTGAGGGGATTATCTCCGGCAGACAGCCAGAATCTGCCACCAGGGAGAGGCCTCCATTGTTTCAGTTTAATGTTGTATAAATCAGTCCCCCCCCACCTATTGAATTGTTAATCTCATTACTGCCCCTGTTGTCTCTGGGAGGCAGATTAAGGGGGCGGTTTGTGTCCCAATATCTTGTTTTATGTAAATGTGTGTTGTGCTGGATATATCCAGCTCTGCGTGTCCAAAATAAATCAGTCTTCGTTTGGTTTTACCCTACACTGAGTCTCGGCTAGTGACTGGGGAACCGGGGAGAGTGGTGTAACAGGCTAAGGGAGCACAAGACAGCGGAGGTAGTCGGTCGGACTAGCCAGCTCCGTGACAATAACCGCTATGATAGCATAACCCGGGGATGTCAGGAGGGCAAGTCTCTTTAGAATGTCTCTGCACTGAGTCCCATACCGAGATGGTCCCCGCCAGGAAGTGAGAAGGTAAGAGGATCGTATCCTGGTCAGATGAGTTCGACGAGGTTGCTTCGTACATACGGGACAGAGCATCAGCTTTGGAGTTACGGGAGCCAGGACGGTAAGTGATGTGTAACGGGAATCTGGTAAAAAAATAGCGACCAACGTTCCAAGCGGGGTTGTAGTCGTCTGGCAGTACGTAAATATTCCAGGTTTTTATGGTCGGTCAGAACGGTGGTAGGATGTAAGGTGCCCTCCAGGAGGTGTCGCCATTCTTCAAGGGCTAATTTTATGGCCAATAGCTCTCGTTCACCTATGCAGTAGTTTCTCTCCGCAGCAGTAAGGGTTCTGGAGAAGAAGGCCACAGGGTGGCGTTGATTATCAGAATCCTGTCTCTGTGAGAGGATCGCGCCTACCGCCGTATCCGATGCGTCAACCTCGAGAGTATATGGTTTTTGGGGAACCGGAAGTTGGAGGATGGGAGCGGAAGCAAATTTGTTTTTGAGATAATTAAATGCCTTCTGGGCTGCCTCAGTCCACATGAATCTTTGTTTCTTGGAGGTGAGGTTAGTAATGGGTTGAATTATTTTGGAGAAATCACGTATGAATTTACGGTAAAAATTAGCAAAACCGACGAATCGCTGTACTGCTTTACGATCTACAGGTGTGGGCCAGTTGAGGATAGCTGTCACTTTCCTAGGATCCATTTCAATGCTGGTTGGGGATAGGATATATCCTAGAAATTCTACTCTTTGTACTTCAAATAAACATTTTTCAAGCTTGACGTACAGATTATTGTTTCTTAGACGTTCTAGCACTTGACATACATTCACACGATGATCTTCCAGGGTTGAGGAAAAAAATAGAATATCATCCAGGTATACGATGACGAAGTGGTCTAAGATATCATGAAACACCTCATTAACAAAATGCTGAAAAGTGGCTGGAGCATTACATAAGCCAAATGGCATGACGAGGTATTCAAAGTGTCCATACCGACATCGAAAAGCTGTTTTCCACTCATGGCCACTACGGATCCGAACCAGATTATAAGCGCCACGTAGGTCAAGTTTGGTAAATATCTTGGCGGATCGAGCATGTTCAAGTAACTCAGGGATAAGTGGTAACGGTTCTTTATTGTAATAGTATTCAGTTCACGGTAATCAATACAAGGCCTTAGCCCCCCATCTTTTTTATGCACAAAGAAAATACCGGCCCCAGCAGGAGAAGTTGAAGGCCGAATGAATCCTTTCGTCAGATTCTCTTCGATATAATCTTTGAGGGTGGCAAGTTCGGGTTCGGAGAGCGGATAATAGGACAATCATAAGGTCTGGAAGGGGGTAATTTGCCGGCACTCTTTTTTTTTTTAAAACGTCTCTGAATTGACGGTAAGGAGGAGGAATCTCCTGCGGCGAGACAGTCTGAGCGAGACAGAGGGATTCAAGCTTGAGGCAGTTTATAGTACAGAAAGAAGACGAAAATTGAAGCACTCCTGTCTCCCAGTTGATGAAAGGATTATGTTTTCTGAGCCATGGTAGGCCTAGGATGAGAGGTGATACCGGAGAAGGAACAACATCAAACCGGATGGTTTCAATATGGCCCTCTCCTTTTTTGAGAGTTAGTGGAATGGTCTCCCTTGTAATAGGACCTGTCTTAAGGGGGCTTCCGTCCACCAGTTGAATAGCCAACGGGTTCTTTTTAAGACATGAGGGGATCCTCAGGGCGTGCAGAGTGTCAAAATCAATGAAATTCCCGCTTGCTCCGGAGTCTACCATGGCTGAAAGGTGTGTGGAATCTTTAGTCCACTGTAATGAGACAGAAACAGATAGGTGAGGAGATAAGCAGGGGCGTCTTCCAGGACGTGTATATAGTAGAGGAGTAGGATCCTTACCCTGTTTATAATGGGCACGGGCTCTACAGTCCTGGTAGCGGTGGCCTGCCTTGCCACAGTACATGCATAGATTTAAAGTTCTACGACGCTGTCTCTCTTCAGTTGAGAGAGGGCCTCGTACAATACCTATTTGCATAGGTTCTTCATTGGGAGATGGAGCTGGTGATCTTTGAGGTTCACTTGCTGGAGTCCAGCTGGGACTGGAAGTCTGGCGTTCACACCGTCTTTCACGTAGTCTCCGGTCAATTTGTGTTACTAGGCGTATGAATTCCTCTAGAGATGAAGGAATAGAAGTTCGCGATAGTTCATCTTTGACGGCTTCGGACAGACCCCAGCGAAATTGATCATGAAGGGCTGGCTCGTTCCAATTAGACTCCAGAGCCAGGCGTCTCAACTCCGTGACATATTCCTCCACGGGACGCCGACCTTGTTTTAGAGTACGTAGGGTGGTTGCTGCAGAGGAGACCCTGTAGGGATCTTCGTAGAGAGAGTCTAATGCCTCCCGAAAGGATCTCCAAGAGTCTAATACGCTGTTATTGCTATGCAATAAATGGTGTGCCCAGAGTTGGGGTTCTCCCGAGAGCAAGGAGATAACTGTGTGCACTTTCACATAGTCCGTAGAATAGGTACGAGGTCGCAGGCGAAACAGGATCTCGCAGGAGGTTACAAACGTACGATACGGACTCCGATCCCCAGCGAAACTTTCAGGTAAAGGAACTTGAGGTTCAAAAGCTGGAGCGCCTTCCATAACAGGTGGGACGGCAGCAGGTGTAACAGCAGGAGCTTGGTCAGTAGAAGCATTAAGTTGCATTTGCAGGTGGTGTACCTGTTGCCTCAGATGATGTTGTTCAGCCTGGATCTCTTGCAGCGTGTGCTGGACATTAAGACAACTGCTGGGTAAGGGCAGCAGTCATGTCGGTTGAACCTGCGGGTTCCATATTTAGGCTCAGTTATTATGTCAGGCTGGTGGAAGCGAGGAGAGGAACCCAGTACGCAGGCTACCTTCCAGGAGATGAGGGAAGGTTTAGATGATAAGGCAAATCAGAGACGGTCCAAAGGTCAGGGTTGGAGAGATCAGCGAAGTCCGAAAGACGAACCAAAATTCAGGGTTGGAGAGATCAGCGAAGTCCGAAAGACGAGCCAAAATTCAGGGTTGGAGAAATCGGGACAAACGAAGTACAAGCCAAGGGTCAAACCAGAAATCACAAAATCGGGAGCGCAAACTAAATAGCTGTCAGGGAAAATAACTGAGCACTGAATGAAACTCAGTGCCAGTTTTGAAATCCTCCACTAGATGTCGCCCCTCCTCCTTGCGTGATGCCGTTGACCTGCCTTCCCCAGGCTACGTCGTGCAGGAAACTAGAAGAGGCAGGATGGGGCGCGCGCGCCTAACACAATCAGAAGGAGCTGATTGTGAAGATGGAGGATGCGGCGTGGGAGACAGTACCTGCTATCGGCGGGTACTCAGGTGAGTTGCTGCGGCGAGGATTCTTTCGCCGTGGACCCTGACATAGTCATTTGTAAATGAACTTAAGTTATATTAACCCAATCTACTAGACAAACACCCTGACTTGTTATAAGATTCTATTTCAAACAACAGAATGGCTTATTGTTAATCACTAAGATGGGCACTTTGGCTAATGAAAGTCAACGGAGGAACAGACTTCATTGTGTCATCAAAAATTAATTTAAAATATCACATTCCTACCTACAATGGCAGACTCCTGGTCTGCAGGTAAAGTAAGTTAAGTGGAACAGAATGAAATAAAATCACATTAATGTATACAGCACTACATTTAATAGTCAAAAGAAAAACAAAATTGCCATGGGACTTCCCCTTTAAGATGTGCAAGCTGGGAATGGGGCTTGGGTAGAGGGATTTAATTACTTAAATTAGGACAATTTATTTGCTATGTTTCAAGTGATGCTGGCCCTTGGTGAGGTTCACAGGTAGATTCAGAACCCATACAAAAGGCCCATACAAACACAGCCAAATAAAATGTGCCATGAAAATTCTTACCCAGGGCACACAATCAGCTAACAACTCTCCCTTATAAGCATGTAGGCCCAACTGATTGATATTGGGGACTGAAATACTTCAGGCTTAGTAGCAAACCTGATTATTTGTTTCTTGGTGTTTACCTAATCTTTCTGGCGGCCCTCTGGCTGAAAAGGCAGCAGAGTTTGGCACTATATGTAAATGAGTTTTTCTTGATGGCGAGATGAGTTTCCTTTAGGAAGGGGGTTTTGCCCTTTCGTATACATGTGCTTAATCTAGTCCTGATTGTCCTCTGCCCTGGAGTGGGACCCCTGCATTTAAGTGGTTGGAACCTTACAAGTTTGACCTGGGTTGAACTAAAGCATCTCAGCATAGTTTAATGCTTTGTATTCGCTTCTACAGGATTTTTTTTTCCTTTCACACTTCTACAGTAACAACACCTACCCCTCTAAAATACCCTATAAGCCCTGACAGACACCCTCACAGACTGATTGTTAAGGGCTATATTATGAGCTCCCTCTATACCTTTGCTCATGTATTCCAACCCAATAAAAAAAAAAAAAAAAAAAAAAACGCATCATAAAACACTTTCTTTCAATCTGAATTTGTTGGGTAGTTTAAACAAGTGGGTACTTTACTTTAGTCTTTAAAGGTCTGATTAGGAGACTAAGATCCAGATCCCCCGCACCGCTGCAGGGGACCTGGATCCTCCTGTCTCACCCCCTCCCCGTCATACACACACTTACCGGGGCTTCCTGCTGTATTGCCGGGGCAGCGGGTTGACGTCTACGCGATCCGCGTAGACAACGTCCGCTGCAGCCGGAAGGAGGTGTGGCTAGCAGCGGGGGTTGTCTGCGTCTGTCGCGTAGACCTTCCCCGACTGTCAGAGATCTGATCTCTGACAGCCGGGGAAAGTATACGCGACGGACACATACAAACCCCCGCTGCCAACTCCACCTGCTTCTGGCTGCAGCGGAAGGCGACGTCAACCCGCTGCCCCGGCTGGAAGCACCAGTAAGAGAGGGCTGAGAGGGGAGAGAGAGAGAGAGTGAGTGTGTGTGTTAGTTAAATGGGGGTATAGGGTGTGTGTGTGTGTTAAATGGGGGCATAGGGCATTTCTGGAGTGGCGTTAAGGGGGCATTTAATAGAGCACTCTGCCTCCTGAAATGCCTTATACCTCCCTATATGCCACTCTGCCCCATAATATGCCTTTTAACCCCCTAAATGCCAGAGTGGCATATAGGGGTATAAGGCATTTCTGGAGGCAGAGTGTTCTATACAATGCCTTTTAACTCCCTTAATGCCACTCTGCCTCCTGAAATGCCTTATACCTCCCTATATGCCACTCTGCCCCATAATATGCATTTTAACCCCCTAAATGCCAGAATGGGATATAGGGGTATAAGGCATTTCTGGAGGCAGAGTGGCACATAGGGGGTCAAAAGGCATACCATGGGGCACAGTGGCATATAGAGGGTTAAAAGGCATATCATGGGCCACAGTGCCATATTGGTGTGGCAAGCCTGGGGGCAGATGTGCGTAATTGGGGGACAGGTTGGAAAATACAAGAAATAAAAACAAAAAAAAATATTTTTCTCAATCATAGCTTTTATTAAAAAAAATAGTTTACATGAATTAACATTTACTGGTAAAACTTTTTTCCTTTGGGGTCGTCTTATATTCAGGCTTTTTCTTTTTTTCCCTAAGTTAATATTCAGATTTTGGGGGGTCGTCTTATAATCGAGCAAATACCGTATATCATTGGCATCAAATTGTTTGAGGATTGAATAAGTAAAAAAGAGTTGTACCGTTAACCCCACTATTTCCCACATGACTAATAATAAAAACTAATGGATATTAAATGTTTCCTAAAAGCCCTTGATATTATAGGAAGTACAGTTGCAGATAACCAATACAAGACAAAGAGATATTAGAGACAGTTCACAACATATCACACAAAATAGATTTATAAAATAGGGTTTAAATTCCATATTTTAATTTTTTATTTGGCGACTAAAAACAGAAAATATAGCTCATACAAATATTGGGCACCCTATCATTTAATTCTTTGTAAAACCTTATTTGTTAGAAATTACAGCATCCAAATAATTATTCTAATTAACTTTTAGTTCAAAAAATACGTTGTTAAAATTAACTTTTAGATCTACCTACAAACGAATGATATTAAGTCTGGGGACTGTGAAAACCATTCCAAAATCTCATGTTTGGAACCTCTTTTCAGTGTCAGTTCTTTTTCTATCCAGCATGACATTTGTTGATGTTTAAGCTTGCAGTGGGCTGCCCCAAATCATAACTACGTATAACAAAAGGTTGCTTTTTTCTTCAAATTGTTTTTTTATCCAAATGTTTGGTGATTGTAGCTGGAGTTCAAACTTAACTTTACTGGACTTTGCAATCACATGTTGACTTCTTCCTTGCAGATCACGTTAATGCAGGCAACACTACATAGTAGTTGTTGATGTATCAATAATGTTGCGCCACCTAAACTATCCTGAAGGATATTAGCAGTAATACTGGTATTTTGCTTCGCATTCCTGAACAGTCTACAAACAGTTCTATCAGAGGTCTTTACTTCACCAAGCTCCCCTCAACTTTTCTTATTGACAAGTGTGTCAGCAGGTTGCCAGCTCATCTATAGCTGGATCAGTGGGCTAATACATTGGCAAAATTTTCTGGCAGAATTCAATTTCACAGATGACATTTTGTGGCCTGCAACTCCATTGCCATCAGCCATAGAGGTGCAGCAGAAGAGCAAAAAGGTATGAAAATTTGACAAATGAGAACCGTTCGGCCCTTCTAGTCTGCCTATTTTTCAGGATGTAAAGGCTCAGACCCTAATCATTCCTGTGCCTTTTTTACCTAGATGGTATTTATTCAGTATATTGGCTCTTTTAACGCTTTATTTTATATGGTTTTACCCTGTTCTATGCTGTGTGCTATCACGTAGCGAGACGCAAATGTTATGCAGTTTGCTATGCTCCCAAAAAAACTATACAATAACCTGTACATGTGCAACTGCAGTTTTGTTGCACTTGTACATAACCTGCGAAAAAAATATTACCCAAACTAAAAGTTTCTTTTTGGAAAAATAGAGCATTAATAATGGCTAACTGACAGCAATTGGTCAAATTACTCCACAGCAAGAGCCTTAATGTTCCTACCAAAAGCCTTGCGTTGTTTTCTTTCCATAACTATATAATTTGGGGGTTATCCTTTTTTTTGCATGTTTATGGCTACCATTACAAACCAGTATAACAACTGTAGAAATAATGCAAGGCATTGAAACAGCACTGTATGCATGTACAAGTTTATGTCCACCTTAGATATAGGTAGTTGACTAATTCTAAATTATTCTAGCCTTGGTCCCTAAATAATTGTAATTTTAATAAAGACAGGAGGAGGCAAGTATTTTGCATATCTTCCTTTACTCTCACCCATAGCAGCAAAGAAAGAGTTAACATAACACTGGTAACAACCAATAAAAAACAATGTATAGCAGCATATAAACCCTAAGACACCCCTAATCTTCCTCTTTCGGTAGCTGAGAACGGGACCCGAACACTTCCAACATGCTCCTGGAACGCAGAGAAACAGCCCAGCCAATGGGAACTAGACCGGAACATCAACCATCGAAGAGTGGCAACCAGAGAACACTCCAACAGGAAACCAGCAGCCAGACGATTGGTGATTAAGCTGGAAAAGTAGAGAGATAACATAACAGGACCGTATCCCTAGACAGATGTTAAGGGAAAAACATTAACCGAAACAATCCCATAGCCATAAAGCAAACAGGCAACAAATAGATGAACATAATACCAAAACCATACTCACCCCAAGCCCAGAGTCAAAAAGGGAAGGGAGGGGGTGGGGAATACTCGTCTCCTGTCTTTATTAAAATTACAATTATTTAGGCTCCAAGGCTAGAATAATTTAGAATTTTAAGGCAAGACAGGAGGCTTCCTATTTTGCAGTTTTAACGCCAAAGACAACAGGCGAAAATAGAGGGTACAAGAGGTGGAAGCTGCCGCCAGCAAAATATCACCCTGAATGAGCCCGAAAAGAGCTCGCCAAGGAAAGAAGCCAATGGATCCACCTGGCTAACGTAGGAACAGAAAACTGCCGCAAAGGCTTGACATACGAGATCAAAAGTGCGAACACAACTGGCGACACATAGGTTAAGATCCTCAAAACAATACGGATAGGACGCAGAATTGGAAAGGGACGTAGTCCTCCTATGGACTCTGAAAAGAATCCCCTCCGGGGAAAAAGATAGCAGGAGCATCGAATGTCCTCATAGCAGAGACTCTGTGAAACGATAAAAGGCATAACAGCAGTGAAAGTTTAGTTGACAGCTGTTTGAAAGACAAAGACTCGTCGTCCGGTCAAGACTGGAAGAAGTCCAGAACCACTGCGACATCCCACAAGGAATCATAGCGAGCAGCCAGAGGATGAGACAGGCAGATGTCCTTTAACAACTGACAAAGCAAGGGAGCTCTTTCCGCACCGACTCACCTGCGCAACCTTAATGGCCAAAGAGATCGCCCAACGGAAAACGTTAATGGTTCGATACGACTTTTCTAAAAAGATCGCCCAAAAAATTGGAGGATGAGCGCTACTGGGGCCAAATGGTGATCCACTTGTTGTGCCACACACCAAGCAGACCAGCTTCTCCAAGCTGACTGGTAAGACTTCCTGGTGCCTGGAGCCTAGGACTCCCTGAGCAAGGAATGAGTCTCCTGATAAACCAGAGTCCACTCGGGGGCCCCCGAAATCATCCAAGCCACCAGCAACGATCAACCCCCCCCAATATGCAGGGATGAGCCTGCCCGTCTGGGTCTGAAAGGATAGACGGGGAAAAAAGGAAAAGCCTGGGGATCCTGGTTCAACATTCCAAGCAGCGCCAGGAACCATGGCTGTGCGTGCCACAGTGAAGTTACTAGAACCAGGGACCCTCCAACTCGCCGAAGGCAGTGAATTACCCTTGGCTGTCTGTGAAGCCTCCAGTAACTTATTTCCCTCCAGTGCCTTGAAAACTAGGGCACCATGAGGTTCTCCACCCCCGGGAGATAGTCCACCTGCAGGGCGATGTTGAGATCCAGACAGAACTTGAAAATGTCCTTTGTCAGTTCTGTGAGGCGCTGAGAGCGGGTGCCCCCCAAGCGATTGATGTACCGAACCGCGAGACCTTGTCCATCCGGAGGAGAACACAGCAATAGGACCAGTCCTTATCCAGGCTCCTGATTGTGAAGGATCCTGCAATCAGTTCCAAGCAATTTATGTCAAGGGAACATGCTGGCGCCGGACTCCAGGACGAAATCTGGATGGGAACCGAAAACTGCACGCTCATTCCAAGTGTACTTCTGGGGTGAGGTGGACCGGCTGATCATACAATGGCAACCTGCGCAGATGTCGAGCCTTAAGGCGGTGAAGTACATGGTAGTGTAGAGGACCCGGGAAGATCGCCTAAACGGAAGACACGAGTAGACCACCACACGCGCGAGTAAGCAGAGGGAGTAGGTGTCCTCCTTGAGCAGGGCGCAGATCTCCTTCTGGATGGCAACAATCTTTGTCCTTGGAAGCTGCAACATCGCTGCCCTGGAGTCTATTTCGAAACCCAACAGGATGCACCGGCTGGGGTTTAGCTCAGATTGCAGTGCGTCGACAATGAAAACCCAATTGATGAAGCGTCTGAACCATGAAAACCATCTGACCCCTAAGGGTGTCCCGACAGCTGGAAAAAAGGATATCGTCGAGATAAACAATACATCAGATACCTTGAGATCAGAAGAAAGCCATCACCACCTGTAGGAGCTTTGTGAAGCACCAGGGGGCAGAACTGAGACCGAATGGGAGCAAGTTGAGTTGCCATACTTGTCTGCCCCAGCGGAATGGCCGGCAGGTTGATGACCGGGCAAAACTCGCCGGAACATTTCCGGACCTGGAGCGGCAGGGAGACTAAATCAATCCAATACCCGCGCACCGTCTGGAGGACCCAGGAGTCTGAAGTAATCCAATCACAGTTGTGGAAAAAAAATGCGAGATCCTGCCCTCAACCTGTGGAGGGGACAAAAGACAAGAAACATCTGGACTTACCGAATCCAGAGCGACCCTAGGGAAAACGGTGGAACCCCTGCCTCTACTTCCTCCTTTAGGTGTGAAAGAGTGGTGCTGGAAGGAACCACGATAGGCTGGCTGTGCCTGCTGGAAAGCCCTTGAGCTTTGATAGGATGAGCGGCTAGCAACCCGGCCCCACCGGAAAAATGAGGGCCAGTCTGGAACACCTTTCTCATGGAGAACCTCACCTTGTTCCATGAGGTCATCAGGGACACATGCCTGTTAAGCTTCTTCACAAAAGCGCCCCCAAACCGCAGACCGTTAGCTGCCGCAACGAGACCCATTGAACCCAGCTTTGCCAGACGGGGGTCATCCGTAGGAGGGCCGTCTTATGCCGTTCCGTGGCCACAGCTACATTGGCGGTGCCTATTAGGCAGATCACACGCAAGGCCCACTCCCAGATAAATTTTGGATCCAAGGGAGTGGCCTGCAGGAACGCTCGGTCAGCCAGGGAGAGGATTTGAGCGGCCAGACCCACTAAATCCAGGATCTTATCCTGAGCGGACTTGAGACCCTGTTCCAGACCCTTCCTAAGATCTCTCTTAATCAAAGAAAGGAGAGCAACCACATTAGGATCGAACTCTGAGGCAACAGCCACCTTGTCCGGAAGTGAGGGGCGGGGACACTCAGCCCGAAGCTTGTTGCGCGCCTCCTTAATAAAGGGTCTGCGCAACCACTTGTGTAAGTATAGTGCAATATACTCTGGTGGAGCCCACTCAGCGGCCCTGGGTTGGCAAATCGTGGTGGGGTCACATAAAGAGGAGCCAGTTGGGTCAAGGACCGGGACGGTCCGTCGAGGTAGAAGCCAAATGGGGGGTGATGGATGCTCTCATAGAGTAATGGGGTTCGGCATGGTGGGGCTCATCCACCAGACACTCACGGACAAAGCGTGAGTCCATGGTCCTGGACGAAGCCAGGTTAACAGAAACCTCTGACTCGTCCGCAGAGTCTGCCTGCCACTCATCCACTATAGACAGTGGGAGTTGAAAAGGACCCTCCTATGCAGAGGGCAGGGAGGTGGCAGAGGTTTTCGGGTGCTTTGCTGGGGCCTTGCCTTTACCAGCAGAGGCACTATTACCCTTCCAAGGGCGCTTAGTGTGGCCTGCCTCCTCAGATTTCTCGGGGTCAGAATCCATACTGGCAGGGGCCAGAGGTGCAGGAGGGAGAGTCTGGACAGACTACGGTATAGAGGCAGACATCTTAGAAAGAAAAGTATCCACAGAACTGGAGAACTTAGACTCCAGCCACGCCATAAAGGTATCCTGGTTGGGAGTATCATCCTGAGACACAGTACACAAAAGGAGGCTGGGAGAATTATATATAATAGGGGCTCACCCTAAAAGACCCCCATAACACACAGGGGCTTACCCTGGATATAGGCATCCATTATTACTGATGAAGGATGCAATGCATGCTGGCCCATGACAGTTTATAAATAAGCTGCTCTGAAACAGCGAATGTTTTACAATACGGAGGGGCTAATCTCCCAATAGACAGACACCCTGGGCACAGGGAATATAGAGGACTCGCCTCAATCAAGACAGGATTAAACCTGTAACACACAATTCTCAGTGTATACATTGCAGTCTGTAAAAAACTAATGAAATATAGAAACCAAGATGGCTGCAGGAAAAAGAGCACATGTGGCAGAGGTAACAGAACTACCACACTCAGAAAAGCGGAAAACAGAAAAGACACTGGGAGGAACGGACCAAGGGTCCAAGAACCAAAACGGGCCAAAGACCAAAGAATTATAAATGAATATAAGTATAACAATAAAAAACTATAAATAAAATAGAAAGAAAATAAGCACTAAAATAGGCATAACAAGCAAAAGTATAAAAATATATCTGTGTATACATATACATATATCTATATACACACACACACACATATATACCATGTATATAATTAGACAATAAATACCAAGCAGAAAGAATCATAAACAAATGATCTGACCTGTAGCTACGGTGAGCAGCAAAGAAAGAGGAAGATTAGGGGTGTCTTAGGGTTTATATGCTGCTATACCTTGTTTTTTTATTGGTTGTTACCAGTGTTATGTTAACTCTTTCTTTGCTGCTGTCGGTAAGAGTAAAGGAAGATATGCAAAATAGGAAGACTCCTGTTTTGCCTTCAAATTTGTATACATTAGACACTCCGCATTGGAAGTTTAATACCCAACTCCTAAGAAACAAAATCTAGGAATACATACCACCTTTTTTTCCCCCCCCATCTACTTTTGTGAACTACACCTTTAAAGACTCTCCTCGTTCTGGTTACGACCCACAAAAAAAACTCAATTTATTTTAAATTAAACAAATACACAAAGATATGTGTGTGCTTTTATTTTAATCTGAAAATGATTTACTATTGAGTTGGGGCTCTTGTTATGTCCCAGTATTTCTCCAGAGGTCAGGCTACTGTTCCTGGTTAATGACAAGCGCATAAGATGTGACCATCAAGGGTCTGTTCTTTCACTTTGTTTCACTCAGATGAAAACAGCATTCTACCGTATTTGCTCGATTATAAGACGAGGTTTTTTCCAGAGCAAATGCTCTGAAAAATACCCCTCGTCTTATAATCGGGGTCGTCTTCTAATCAGACCCCAAAAAAATGCTGGCGCCATGCTGCTTACCGGTCGCGAGCAGCGTCTCTTCTGTTAGAAGCAGGTCAGGAAGCTTGCAGCGTCCTCACAGAACTCTATCTCCCCCCTCCCTCCTCTGAGGGCGGGGCCAGAGAAGTTGCTACAGCCGGTCCCCTGCAGAAGTCTGCGAGTGGGAGATCTGCAGTTCAGGTGAGGGGGTGGGGGAGGGTTTTTGAGTATGTGTGAAGTGTGTGTGATTAAGGGAATGAATGAGTATTTAAATGTTTGTGAATGAGTGTGAGTGTGTGTGTGATAGCATGGATGTGTAAGGGGGGTGGGGGTTGTAGCATGGCATATGGAGGCTGTAATCCCACTGCTATCATCCCCAGGTTCCAGCATGTACTGGCTGCCTTGGCTTGATAGGAGTGTGATTGCTGTTAGCAGTTTGATATATATATATATATATATATATATATATCAAACTGCTAACAGCAATCACACTCCTATCAAGCCAAGGCAGCCAGTACATGCTGGGTTAAAAGGCATATCATGGGGCTGAGTGGCATATAGGGGGTTAAAATGCATTTCTGGACCTCCAGATATGCCTATATACCTCCAGAAATGCTTTATACCCCCCTATATGCCACTCAGCCGCATGATATGCCTTTTAACCCCCTATATGCCAGAGTGGCATACAGGGGTATAAGGCATATCATGGGGCAGAGTGGCAAATAGGGGGGTATAAAGCATTTCTGGGGGCAGAGTGGCATAACTGGGGGGGGCAGGTTGGCAAATAAAAGGAAATTTAAAAAATATATTTTTCTCAATCATAGCTTTTATTAAACATGAAAATAATTTACATTAATTAATATTTACTGGTAAAACTTTTTCCCTATAGGGTAGTCTTATATTCAGGCTTTTTGTTTTTTTCCTAAATTAATATTTTGATTTTGGGGGGTCGTCTTATAATCGGGGTCGTCTTATAATCGAGCAAATACGGTACTTTCCATAATGAGTCAGCACCATGCCCTGTTCCTGGAATGATACCTTTGTGCCATGTTATACCCCACACTTAAAAAAGGTTATACAGTGGATCCAAAATCTTTGTTGCAATATTTTCTCTTGGGAATGCAAAACTGTCATGAACTCATGCCTAATTGTGTGATCAGTGCAGGGCTATGAGCAGCATGAGCCTTCTGGCCAAATGGCACTCCTTTACTGAAAAATCAGAACAAGTGAAATAAATGAATATATACACACAGACTTTAATATATTTCCTTACCCATGTCCTCCTTGCTGGCACATTGCAGGTGTTCCCATTTAACAGCTTAATTTTAACATAATACTTAAGCTAATAGAGTCTCTGAGGACTTGCACCTCCTGCTGCTACTGCCCTTGCAGAGAAATCTGCAGCCAGCCACTTGCCAGAAAAATAAAGAGATATTAGGTAATAGCAGATTGTCCCATCAGCAGCTTCTTTCATTTTTGTAATTTATTAAATACAAAGCAATAAAATAAAAAAATAAAAAAGAAAAGGAGCCAAAGGTTGATATGATTTATTATGTACAGAAGGTTTTGCAAGCATATTTTCATAATATCAGTTGTACTATGAAAATGTATAGCATCATACAGCTTTATTTATTCATCTTCACATGAATTAATCTGGTGGGAGGGGTCATAGGAGGTCAGTTTACATGATAGGTCTCTGTTCTCAAGCAGCAAGGTGTTAAAAAGTTAAATGCAGTTTGTTGCATGATCAGGAGCATCAATGAGAAAAGCAAATAGATGTTTTTCATTCTCCGCTTTACATGAGAAAGCACTTCTCTAGGGATGTTCCAGAACTGCAATGTAGAGTACTGCATCGGGATGTGGGTCCCGTCAAAAACCTTGCAGGCACTTTTTCAGGTGTGGCGGGGGGGGGGTCAGACAACGTACCTGCGGGTCCCAGTAATCCCAAAAGGCTGCCTTTGCGTTGCTCGCACACAGCGTCTTTTCTCTTGTTCTGCGCAGGAACCCAGCAGAGTCACGTGAATTTACATCACTTCACGTAACTCCACTGGGTTCCTAGGCGGGACAAGAGAAGAGACGCTGTGTGCGAGCAACGCAAAGGCAGCCTTGCGGGAGTGCGTGGGAAATCTGCAGTTCAGGTAAGGGGGTAGGCGGGATTGGACACATATGTTGCGGGAGCAGACGGGAGTGGTCAGAAATTCAGTGGGAGCAGGCGGGATAAAAAAAATAAAATAAAAAAGTCCCGCACAGGGCTCTACTGCAATGCTTGGGTCTATAAGTGAAATTCCATACGTACATATAAATATGAAGACAATAAGGTTTCTAGCCAAGGGAGACATGTCAGAAGAGTTTGAAGCATAGTTGTGGATTCACCTCACTTGTTAGGAAGGCCCAATACGGGCAAGTTTCTACAGGGAGAAGGAGAGGTGACTGAGATGTTCAATGGGTGAGGAGACTAACTACACATATACATGGCCAGTCAAAAATCAAAAATGTTCCCTGGGTTTACCCTTTAGGTCCCACATGACTCTTAACACTCAAGATTATCAGATTAATCAAGATTAATGCAGTTTGCATTTTTGATCACCAAGCAATTTTCTCGATTACATTTCTTCTTCCAGGCTGGGTTTTGCATTATATTATTCTTCCTGTGTGACTGATTAAAAGTTACTAAACATCTGGCTTGTGACCTAGACACTCTCTGTTGATCTAGTAACATAGTACTTGTCCCTGCCATCAAGGCTCTAAGCATATTGCAAGGATTGTTCTGCACCTGAGGTTGACCTGGCATCTCAGGCCATAGCAGATGCCTTACAAAAGCAAATGACTTGAACTGTGAACTCCAGAGTTCAAATTGGCTTAAAAAAACCTATGGCAATTGCTATGAAAAGTAAAGCAATGAATGTCTATTCACAGAAACAACTTGAGTTGCATTAGTTAAGTACTTAAAGTCTCCAAAGCAACAAAACTCAGAACTCAATAGTACCATCAAAGATTTTGAGATAATCACAGCCACTGAAAGAGTGCTAGAATGTAAAGATTTATAAAACAGAAATTGGTAACCCTGTACATTAACAATACAACTCAATACAGTCCATTTTCCCTCTAAGGTTAAGCCCTAAAGTAACTGTCTATTGTAAGAGGAGGAACACTGCTGAGGTCAGAAAAAATAATGTGAATTCTATGAAATGATAAGGTCAGTTCAAGGTCAATGACAAACCGTGCTTAGTACGTGGGAAACAGAACATCTCACACTAGACGTACACCAAGAGGACAGCGAAATGACAAGCTCAACAGGTGACCACCAGTGGAATCAGAAATCCATTTTAATGCCACTGATTCACACAAGCACTTAAACTGTCATCAACCTAAAAATAGACACAGACTGTTGACCTTGGGTCAAACTCAGACAGTTAGAAACAAACTTGCAAATAGTTGACATGCACTGCAAGTAGCCATTATATACTTACTGTTGCCTTGAACTCCTGAAAAGCCCTCTCCAAGGTAAAAGCTCTGGCGTTTGCCTCTAGCAGTCCCATGTTGACCTTTGTACTGGGTGTAAACACAGCAGTGGTTGACCGTTGCTGCTATTAAGTGTTGCTCCGATTTGTCCATTCTGTTTGTGCAATCAGCACAGAATTAACTCACTGCTGACTTATAGTCAAGTTCCCAATGTTCTTTTGGGTTTATGAGATGAGACACAGAAACCTGTTAAATAGCACCAATAACTAGTGGGTACCGCTGCCTGCATAAAATTATATACCGTATTGGCCCGAATATAGGCCCCACTTTCCCGCCCACTTTAGGTCTTTAAAGGGGGGGTGCAGCCTATATTAGGGGTTTAGCGCAGGGATGCGCAGTTCGTATTTTTTTCATTTAGCCCTGCTACGGGTAAGCAGCAGGATTAGGATCCAGATACACGCAGCGCAGCAGGGTCCCTGGATCCTCTTCTCTGGCAGCCGTGGACAACCTCTGCTGCCGGAACTTCTATGGTGGAGCACCAGCGTGACATAACCTTCCGGTGTTCCACCACAGAAGTTGCGGCAGCGAAGGTGGCCTACGCATATCGTGCAGATGTTCACCGGCTGCGGCGATACACTTAGACAACCTCTGCTGTCGGCACTTCAGCCGGTTCGTCTCCATCATAGAAGTGCCGGCAGCAGAAGTTGTCTGTGGTGCATTGGTAAGTTGGGGGGCACTTCTAGTAAGCAGATTGGCACTTCTAGAGGGCATAAAGCATATCTGGGGGAGTAGGTGGGCATAAAGCATATCTGGGAGGTCAGAGTGGCATATCTGGGGGTATAAAGCATATCTGGGGGGGGGCAGAGTATTTTTTATTCTAAGGTTAAACAAGGGTTTCTTTTGATAAACAGTCCAACATTTAGTTTAAATATAAAAAAAATTAAACAAAAAATGTTCTGGTTTTGGGATTACCCCAAATTCATTATTGAATGTCCATATATTGCTGGCAGATATTAGAAGATAGACGTTGTCCTTTCGATAGGAATTGTTTTCTATAGTATACAGCAGGGGTTCTCAAACTGCGGCCCTCCAGCTGCTGCAGGACTACATCTCCCATACTCCTCAGCCAGCCCCTTAGCTGAAAGAGCATTATGGGAGATGTAGTCCTGCAGCAGCTGGAGGGCCGCAGTTTGAGAACCCCTGGTATACAGGGTTTGTAACTAACCATGAGCAAAAAAAACCCCCACAAGCATATACTTAAAAGCAGGCAGCCTATGGTATTTTGCTGGAAGTATTTCTGGAGAGGGAACTGGATGTGCCGGCACCGGAAGTTGTATACGCGTATTGCGTAGATGTCCCCCGCCGGCCCCGCAAGACACCCAGGATTCTGCTCCGGTAAGTCGGGGGTGGGCAGAGGTAAAACGCATCGTGCGGACGGTCCGCACGATGCGCTTAGACAACCTCCCGTAACGGCACCCCCCCCCCCGTGGGAAGTGTTGGCAGGGGAGGCTGTCTGAGCGTATCGGGGAGTAGGATGCAGGTCCCCTGCACCGCTGCGGGGGATCTGTATCCTAACCCCGCTGCCTGCCCGGCGCCCGGGACTGCATGTCCCGGGCGTCGGGCGCTAGACCCCGAATATAGGCCGCACCCCCACTTTAAAGACTTAAAGTGGGGGGGAAAAAGTGCGGCCTATATTCGAGCCAATACGGTATTTATTTTTTTACCAGCATACCACTGGCTGATGGGTAACACTTATCAATGAGCAGTGACCTAAACAGTCATTGATCCAATAACCTAATAGGTTAATAGCTGTTAAAAATATCGCAAAATAAATCTAACCACTACCCGATCACTTTTCAGTGGCCTAAACGTGTCACTTACATTAGTCACTGACTAATATCAATAATCAGAGATCAGGTAGTAATCAGTTATGTACTAAAAATAATTACCGCATTTGCTCGATTATAAGACGACCCTGATTATAAGACGACCCCCCAAATCTTAATATTAATTTAGGAAAAAAAGAAAAAGCCTGAATATAAGACGACCCTATAGGAAAAAAGTTTTACCAGTAAATGCTAATTCATTTAAACACTTTTTTTAATAAAAGGTATGCTTGAGAAAAATATTTTGGTTCTATTTCCTTCTATTTTCCAACCTGCCCCCCAGTTATGCACATCTGCCCCAGAAGTGCCTTATACCCCCTATATGCCACTGTGCCCCATGATATGCCTTTTAACCCTCTAAATGCCACAGTGGGGTTAAAAGGCATTTCACAGAGCACTCTGCCTCCAGAAATGCCTTATACCCCCCATTTAACACTCCCCCTCCCTCCTCCAAACTTACCGGTGCTTCTGAGTTGGGGGGGGCGCATAACACAGGAGGGTCCAGGTCTCCTGCATCTGAGTCCCCGGTGCTTAGTCCGGGCTGCGTGTAGAGCTCTACGCGATACAATCGCGTAGAGCTCTACACGATACAATCGCGTAGAGCTCTACACGATACAATCGCATAGAGCTCTACACGCTGCCCGGACTAAGCACCGGGACTCAGAAGCACCGGTAAGTTGGAGGGGGCATAACACAAGAGGATGCAGGTCCCCTGCATCCTCCTGTGTTATCCCCCCCCCCTCCAGCTTACCGGTGCTTCTGAGTCCCCAGTGCTTAGTCCGGGCAGCGTGTAGAGCTCTACGCGATTGTATCGTGTAGAGCTCTACGCGATTATATAGCGTAGAGCTCTACACGCAGCCCGGACTAAGCACCGGGGACTCAGATGCACCGGTAAGTTGGGTCGGGGGTTAACACAGGAGGATCCAGGTCCCCTGCATCTGGGTCCCCAGTGCTTAGTCCGGGAAGCGTGTAGAGCTCTACGCGATTGTATCGCGTAGAGCTCTACACGCAGCCCGGACTAAGCACCGGGGACTCAGAAGCACCGGTAAGTTGGGGGGGGGGTTAACACAGGAGGATCCAGGTCCTCTGCATCGCTGCGGGGGATCTGGATCTCAGTCTCATAATCAGACCTATTTGAGGTCTGATTATAAGACGACCCTGATTATAAGACGAGGGGTATTTTTCAGAGCATTTGCTCTGGAAAAAACCTCGTCTTATAATCGAGCAAATACGGTATTTATCGTGTGTATGTTTTGTTATTTTTTTTACCCAATGACCTAGTTTACACCTCTCTCTCCGCTCACACTGATGGGAGGAAGGGTCATCTGCTGCAAAGCACTTTTTATTTTCAGGTCAGTGCTATTGAATATTTGTATTTTCATTATTTTCGAACTCATTCAATAGGAGCATAGCACAGATTGCGACTTTGTCCCCAATCAACGCTGTGATTATGTCACTGAAGGGGTTAGCAGCTGCACAGTGGTTCACAAGGGATAATGCTGTAATGCATCATAAACATTTGCATTCTTGTATCATCCCCCTCACCCCCATTTCAGGAATCTTGAAAAGGGGTGACTAGTGCATATTATATCTGAGCTCTTACAGAACACCTGCAGAACTTCAGGTCCAGGAAGAAAAGCCAAACACCTTACATACCGTATTTGCTCGATTATAAGACGACCCTGATTATAAGACGACCCCCCAAAATCTGAATATTAACTTAGGAAAAAAAGAAAAAGCCTGAATATAAGACGACCCCAAAGGAAAAAAGTTTTACCAGTAAATGTTAATTCATGTAAACTATTTTTTTTAATAAAAGCTATGATTGAGAAAAATATTTTTTTTGTTTTTATTTCTTGTATTTTCCAACCTGTCCCCAGTTACGCACATCTGCCCCCAGGCTTGCCACTCCAATATGGCACTGTGGCCCATGATATGCCTTTTAACCCTCTATATGCCACTGTGCCCCATGGTATGCCTTTTGACCCCCTATGTGCCACTCTGCCTCCAGAAATGCCTTATACCCCTATATCCCATTCTGGCATTTAGGGGGTTAAAATGAATATTATGGGGCAGAGTGGCATATAGGGAGGTATAAGGCATTTCAGGAGGCAGAGTGGCATTAAGGGAGTTAAAAGGCATTGTATAGAGCACTCTGCCTCCAGAAATGCCTTATACCCCTATATGCCACTCTGGCATTTAGGTGGTTAAAAGGCATATTATGGGGCAGAGTGGCATATAGGGAGGTATAAGGCATTTCAGGAGGCAGAGTGCTCTATTAAATGCCCCCTTAACGCCACTCCAGAAATGCCCTATGCCCCCATTTAACACACACACACACCCTATACCCCCATTTAACTAACACACACACACTCTCTCTCTCCCCCCCTTCCCCCTCTCTCACCGGTGCTTCCAGCCGGGGCAGCGGGTTGACGTCGCTGCAGCCGGAAGGAGGTGGAGTTGGCAGCGGGGGTTTGTATGCGTCCGTCGCGTATACTTTCCCCGGCTGTCAGAGATCAGAGTTCCCCGCACCGGTGCGGGGAACTCTGATCTCTGACAGTCGGGGAAGATCTACGCGACGGACGCAGACAACCCCCGCTGCAGCGGACGTTGTCTACGCAGATCGCGTAGACGTCAACCCGCTGCCCCGGCAATACAGCAGGAAGCACCGGTAAGTGTGTGTATGATGATGGGGGGGGGGTGAGACAGGAGGATCCAGGTCCCCTGCAGCGGTGCAGGGGATCTGGATCTTAGTCTCCTAATCAGACCTCTATTTGAGGTCTGATTAGAAGACGACCCCGATTAGAAGACGAGGGGTATTTTTCAGTGCATTTGCTCTGAAAAAAACCTCGTCTTAAAAACGAGCAAATACGGTATATCACCCTTATCCCCCACCCCCAGTATTTTTTCTGGCAAGCATATTTATTTCTGATAAAATAAAGTTGTTTTATTTACAAATATAATATTTTGAGATGAGGTTTTACCAATACCTCTCTTTCCAGTCAGTAATTCAGCCAATGGAAATTTATGACCCTACTAGGACGCACCTGGCCAGGGCGTGATTGTAGCATACACAACATATTAATACACTACAGGAGCATTTTAAACAAATTTAGTGAATAAGAAGACAAGTTCACGATTGTGTTGCAATTTGAGGGGTCTAAATCAGCTACAGATACTAAAGATCTTACTCTATACGTCATCATTCCAGATAATGTAGTTCACTCAATAAGCTACAGATAAAGTGAAAGTACATTTTAAAGCCTAGTTAACTATTACAGGTATCAATACGATTTACCTAAATCTTGATATAATAAAAAAGGGAAATATACTTGTAGAATCTTGCAGAAGAGGACAGGACATTATGAAAATAAGGAGGATGCGAGGCGCCATTTGTGCAGCAGGTGCACGTCATCTTGAAAGCGACAACAGCTAGCAAGAAACCGTAAATGTCTTAGTGGCGACAACCAGGACGGGTCAGGATAAAGCGCATGGATTCGGGCAGAGAGGGACGTAGGTGGCAGGATTCCGGGCCAGTGGAAACAAAGCGAAAGGGCAAAAGTTGCACTGGGCGCAGACGAAATATTAAGATGAGAAGAATAAGATGAATAGACGGCATTAGCAGCAGATTTTACCCATTAACTAAGGCTATGCCCGCCTTTCTAACGGCCGTACCTCACTTCAGTGCTTCCTCTGCACTGGAATCTGCAAAGGTTACCGCCAACGCGAGGAAGAGAGACCGTTATCCGCCATAACGGCCACTATACTGTAACGGCCATACCGTCACTTCCTGTTTCGTATCACTGCCTTCACGGAAACGGAGGTGTCGTGCCGTTTGTTCCTTCGACATTACAGGATACGTTGAATAACTTTATATAGGTAACAGATGGAATTTAGGGCAGTTAATAAACGTAACGCTCTATATCTCTTTAATTGCGAAGCAAGGGCTACACTTAAAGATCCTTAACCGCTTAAGAACTGGGCTGTGTTTTTTAGTTACATAGGCTGAAAAAAGACATGCGTCCATCAAGTTCAGCCTTTCCTATATCTGTTAATTTATTGCTGTTTGATCCAAAAGAAGGCAAAAAACCCCGGCTTCGCTCTTTCCAATTTTGCACTAACCAGGGAAAAAAATTCCTTCTTGACCCCAAAATGGCAGTCAGATTTCTCCTTGGATCAATAAGCTGTTTCCCCATAATTAAAGATTATATCCCCGAATATTATGTTTTTCCAGGTATCCATCCAGTTGCAGTTTAAACGTCTGTACAGACTCTGATAAAACTACATCTGCAGGCAGAGAAATCCACATCCTTATTGTCCTTACTGTAAAAAACCCTTTCCTCTGCTTTAGTCTAAATCTCCTTTCTTCCAGTCTAAATGCATGACCACGTGTCCTATGCATAGTCCTGTTTATGAACAGATTTCCACACAATGGTTTGTATTGGCCCCGAATATATTTATATAACGTTATCATATCCCCTCTGAGGCGACGTTTTTCTAAACTAACAGATTTAAATTAGTTAACCTTTCTTCATAACTATAGTGCTCCATTCCTTTTATTAATTTTGTAGCCCGCCTCTGCACCCTTTCTAGTGCTATGATATCCTTCTTTAGAAAATGTGTCCAAAATTGCACAGCATACTCAAGGTGCGGCCTTACCATTGATTTATACAGAGGCAAAATTATATCTTTATTCCGCGACTTGATGCCCCTTTTAATACACGACAATACCTTACTGGCCTTAGCAACCGCAGACTGACACTGCACATTGTTGCCTAGTTTGTCGTCTATAACAATTCCCAAATCCTTCTCATTTGTCATTACCCCTAATTCACTACCGTTTAGGGTGTGGGTTGCTTGTGCATTTGCTACCCCGAAGTGCATAACTTTACATTTATCTACATTGAATTTCATCTGCCATTTGAGTGCGCAGTCCCCCAGTCTATCTAGATCCCTCTGCAGCACAGTAATATCCTGCTCGCCCTGTATAACTTTACCTAGTTTTGTGTCATCAGCAAACACAGAAACATGACTTTCAATGCCTCCTTTTTGCCTTTCTTTTTGTACCCTTCGCAACCGGGACTGTTTAAGAACAAGAAGGGCTTTCTTCAGATGCCATTTCGTAATCATATCTGAGTTCCTATAAAACAAAAAAATAACGAAACCTTGGGAAAAAACACCTTTTATTTGAAAAAATGCTTATTTACAAAAGCTAATTGGAAAAAAAGATTCCACTTTTTTTGTCGTGAGTTTAGAAATATCCAATGTTTGTATGTTTTTTTGGCAAGTTATAAGGCAGGCATGTCCAAAGTCCGTCCCGCGGGCCAATTGCGGCCCGTGTTCTGGACTGATAAGGCCCTACCGATAAGTTGTCCAAATATAGATCTTACGGCCCCCACAGTGAGTCCCAGAGCGCCGCTCAGGACTCCTGGGATCTCTCGCCGCGGGACTTGACGTCATCAGCCGGTGCAGGGAGAAGGAAAGCCCAAATCTTGTGAGATCTCGGACGTCGCGAGATTTGGGCTTTCCTTCTCCCTGCGCCTCCACACACAGCCACAAGGGCGACCATCAAGGGCTACTGAAGAAGAAAAAAAACTTCTGCCTACCAAACACCTTGACAAGTAGCAGTAACTGCACAGACAACACACTGACAGACAGACAGGGCTGTGCACTCAGGATACATGTATAAAGCAGACAAGGGAGCATATAGGAATCTGCGGTAGCAAGCTGTCATACCCTTTGTTAACCACTGACTGTCCGTGACTGTGCTACAATTCCATTATTTGATGACCTAGTCTATGTGCTGCAGTTCAGATCTCAGTTTCACCCTTCACATTAGTGCAGGCAAGTTTTTTTTCAATTGAGATGAATACATTGTAAAATCTCTGTTAATGTCAGTTGGTCTAAATCAGTTATAAATATATTTGAACACATGTATACTTGTTATGTTCCTGTTCACATTTCTTTAACTTAAAAGTTGACAGACAACCTTTATAACTTTGTGTAATGTACTTTACAATGTTCCTGACATATTTCAGCTTCCTGGGTTTTTTATAATAAAGGCAGAGTGATTTAACACCTGTTTAGATTTGTCATCCAAGTCACAAAATGAAAAGTATGCCGTTTTCAATCAAACATAAAATAGTTTAATTTGCATTTAATTTTAATGGTTCAAAGAATGTCAGGCAAAATGGTCGGCCCTTGCACATGTTCACTTCATCAAATCTGGCACTCTTCGAAAAAAGTTTGGAAACCCCTGTTATAAATCAAATCTGGTAATCCAGTCCCCATGTCCTATTTGGGACATGTTTCACACAGGTCAGTTAAATTACTCCCATCAAACCATATATTTTTCAAAAGTAGACACCCCAGGAAATTTCAAACACTGGTATATTAACACTTTCCAGGCACTAATTCTACCTCCAGCCTTTTTTAACATTTGAAGTAGTATTTGTTTATGCTTGTTTCACACTCATTGTAGTTGAGGTATGAATTTAAATCTGTTCCCATGTGTCACTGGCTAAAACACCCCAATATATGTTCAGCAACATCTTAATACAGTGATACTACCAGGGGCTAATCTAAACGGCCGCTGGGTGCTGATGCCGCCGGCCGGCGCTACTTTAATACTTTTTTTTTAAATTTAATATGGCAAGCCGGATCGGTTATTAAATGAAAAAAAAAAATAGTATTAAAGCAGCGCCGGCCGGCGGCATCAACAGCCGTACGCGATGGCCGCCAAGTGATGGGAGCAGCGTGAGGGGTGAAAGCTCCGCCCCCTCGCACTCACCTTTCACCCCTCACGCTGTTCCCATCACTATGCGGCCATCAGATTGTTGGAAATCGAATCTAAACGGCCGCTGGGTGCTGATGCTGCCGGCCGGCGCAACTTTAATACTTTATTTATTTATTTTTAAATGGCAAGCGGATCCGGCATATTAAATAAATAAAAAAAAGGATTAAAGTAGCTCTGGCCGGTGGCACCGATTCGATTTCCAACAATCTGATGGCCGCATAGCGATGGGAGCAGCGTGAGGGGTGAAAGGTGAGTGCGAGGGGGCGGAGCCACTTCACTTGACTTGCCCCCCAGGCCTTAGGCTGCCAGCCCTCCCCTGGATACTACCCATGCATCCTTGTCGGGTTGTTTGGGGGCTAAAGGGCCACATTTGGGACATGCGCAATTACATTTTTCAAATTGGACTTTTTACATCTGGTTATCCTGTCCCTATGTGCTAAGCTCTTTTAAATCAGACAGCGGCCATATTAATTATGGCATCTGTGAGCTCTCCAGAGAGTGATTGCACGAGGCTGAATGAATTGCAGCAACACTGAGCAAAGAAAGCATTCTTTGATTAAGCTCATTAAATTTAATTACCGTATTTGCTCGATTATAAGACAAGTTTTTTTTCAGAGCAAATGCTTTGAAAAATACCCCTCGTCTTATAATCGGGGTTGTCTTATAATCAGACCTCAAATGACTATGAGACGACTAAGATCCAGATCCCCCGCAACTGCAGAGGAACTGGATCCTCCTGTCTCCCCCCCCCCTCGCCCCACTTACCGGTGCTTCTGAGTCCCCGGTGTGAAGCCGGGGCAGTGTGTAGATGTCTACGCGATTCGCGTTAACAACTAACGCTGCAGCCGGGAGGAGGTGTGGCTAGCAGTGGGGGTTGTCTGTGTCCATCGCGCAGACCTTCCCCGGCTGTCAGAGATCAGAGTTCCCGCACCGGTGCGGGGAATTCACTCTGACAGTCGGGGAATGTCTGCGTAATGGACGCAGACAACCCCCACTGCTAGCCACACCTCCTTCCGGCTTCAGCGTAAGTTGTGTACGCGAATCGCTTAGACATCTACACGCTGCCCCGGCTACATGACAGGGGAGTCAGAAGCACCGGTAAGTTTGGGGGAGGGAGTGTTAAATGGGGGGCATAAGGCATTTCTGGAGACAGAGTGTTCTATGAAATGCCTTTTAACCCCCTTAATGCCACTGTGCCTCCAGAAATGCCTTTTTAACTTTCTATACGCCACTCTGCCTCCTGAAATGCCTTAAACCTCCCTATATGCCACTCTGCCCCATAATATGCCTTTTAACCCCCTTAATGCCAGAGTGGCATATAGGGGTATAAGGCATTTCTGGAGGCAGAGTGGCACATAGGGGGTCAAAAGGCATATCATGGGGCACATTGGCATATAGGGTTAAAAGGCATATCATGGGGCACAGTGGCATTTAGAGGGTTAAAAGGCATATCATGGGGCACAGTGGCATATAGGGGGTATAAGGCATTTCTGGGGCAGATGTGCATAACTGGGGGGGCAGGTTGGAAAATAGAAGGAAATAAAACCAAAATATTTTTCTCAATCATAGCTTTTATTAAAATAAATAGTTTACATGAATTAACATTTACTGGTAAAAATGTTTTCCTATAGGGTCGTCTTATATTCAGGCTTTTTCTTTTTTTCCTAAATTAATATTCAGATTTGGGGGGTCGTCTTATAAGCAGGGTCGTCTTATAATCGAGCAAATATGGTAATTGTCAGGCACATCATTGGTCTTTAACCCCTTAATGACAATTGCCGGTTCTGGCACGGCACGAAAAAAAAGTCGATTATGACAAATGACGTGCCAGAACCGGCACGTCTTTAAACGGGTGCAGAAAGCGATCTACGTTCGCTTTCTGCACCCAAACGGCGTTGCTGTAATGCCTCGACCTCGAGGCGTTCAGCAACGCCACGATCGGCACCAGGGGCCATGTCTGGCCCCTCCCCGGAGCGTCAACAACCGCCATACATTGTATGGCGGCGGACGCCCGTTTTAAAAGCGTTTAGGAGGCGATCAACGATCACCTCCTAAACTTAAATGGTGTCGCTGGAATGCCTCGATCAGGAGGCATCCAGCGACACCAAACACTTACCTTTGGATGGACTGTGACTGCTCCGGAGAGCGGTCACAGCCGCAGCTGCACGCTGTCTTCGCCATCCGCAAGATGGCGGCGGCCCGGGAAAAAGAATAATAAAGTTCTAAAAGTTGGCTAGACGGTCTCCAGACCCTCTAGAGAACTCTGGCTCCACTTGCAGGTTGAATACAGGTACTGCATTCAACCATACAAGTCAATGGAGCCCAGCTTTCTAATCACAGTGTGATTAGTAAAAATAAATTAAAAAATAAAATTAATAATAATTAGAAAAAAATAGTAAACAAAACAGTAAAATGTAAAAATAAATAATAATTTCCCACTGATGTCACGGGGGACCCTTCAAGTTGAAAAAAATTTAAATTTTTTTTTAAAAAAGGCAAAAAAAATAAAATATATATATAAAAAATATATTTTTGTGAGCAAGTCCTAAAATTAGCACATTAGCTTAAAACAATTCTCGCATGGAGAGAGTTAAAATACTGGCATATTAAATGCCCATGGGGTGTCTACTTTTAAAAAAGGTATGATTTGATGGGATAAATTGAATTGGCAGGGTTCAACAAGGTCCCAATTAACACGGGGGGAAGGATGGCCACACATCTAATTTCCAATTAGAAAAATGCACACATACCAAATGTGGCCTTTTAGTTCCCCCCAAAAATGACAAACCCATGCATATGGGGTATCACTGTACTCGGGAGATGTTGCTGAACACATTTTGGGGTGTTGTGTGACAGCGGCACATACCAGGAGCTGTAAATTCATACATAACATAGGTGTGTGGGGGAAAAATACACACAAAAGAATACTACTGCAAACTTTGAAAAAATTCTGGTGGTAAAATGTGTGCATGCAAAGAGTTAAAATACCAGCATTTAAAATACCCTGGTGTGTCTAGTTTTCAAAAATATATGGTTTTGTTGGGCACACTGAAATGGCCCGGCTCAAAGATGTACCAAATGGATCCCCAAATGCCAAAGTTCAACATTGAAAAATGCGCATGTCCCAAATGTGGCCCTTTTGCCCCCAAACAGCCAGGCAAAATCAATCATGTGAGGTATCGCTGTACTCAGGAGATGTTGCTGAACACATATTGGGGTGTTTTATGATAGTGACATATACCAGAACCTGTTTATTCATACCTGAAGTAAAATGTGTGTGACAAAACAAATGCAAAAAAATGACTACCACAAAGTTTGACAAATACTGGTGGTAGATATGGTGCATGGAAAGAGTTAAAATACTAGCATTTGAAATACCCTGGGGTGTCTAGTTTTCAAAAATATATGGCTTTATTGGGCATACTGAAATGGCCCGGCTCAAAGATGTACCAAATAGGGCATGGGCAGTGGATCGCCAAACGCCAAAGTTAAACATTGAAAATGCGCATGCCCCAAATGTGGCCCTTTTGCCCCCAAACAGCCAGGCAAAATCATTCATGTGAGGTATCGCTGTACTCAGGAGATGTTGCTGAACACATATTGGGGTGTTTTATGATAGTGACATATACCAGAACCTGTTTATTCATACCTGAAGTAAAATGTGTGTGAAAAAACAAATGCAAACAAATTACTACCATAAAGTTTGACAAAGGCTGGTGGTGTTTTGGATGCTTTCCAATAAAGCCTTTCTTCAATTGTTGAACTGCTCCAAATTATATAAATATAAATGTACGTGCACGGAGAGAAAAATAAGACACACGACACACTCTGGGTCAGGTCCAAAATCACTCTGCTTTATTTTGTTTATATTATAGATTATATAGTGTCCAGAAAAAGGGACGTCAGGTTACGTAAAGCTTATTAATTGGTTAATCCTGAAACTATGCGGAAATAGGCAGAAAGGCAGAAAACCGTTAGAAGCAAATATTAGATACTTTCCTGCAACTAGATATAGCCAGAATGGCGCTTGCGGTTAGTAAAATATAGATAACTGAATACACTGCTACTTGTGTCTCTCACGTATCTGCGTGAGGTGTAACCCTTTATTGGTCGAGGCCAGCTTATATTCATTAAAGCAATAAGCGTTTCTTGCTGATATATAGTGGTTCCATAACAGTCCCCCCTTGAATATACGATGGCCGACTGTCCCTAATCCTGACAGATCCTACCGGACATGATCCCGCATCCTCTTCACCTGCAGTGGCGACAAATTATCCCTATTGGATAAAATCCCGGTTTCAGGTCTTGGACATGTCCCTCGGATCTATATGTCCCTACACGGGGCGGGGATTACTGTCAGGGGGAACTATCGAACTAGATGGTGTTTCATAAGAAGATGCAAAGCTAAGCTTGGCATCGTGTCATCGTACATAAGCATTAACGGGATAGTCTCGCCTACTGCAAGCCGTTTTCTGCCAGGATTATATCTAATGCCATACGATTCTGAAAAGTTATCTGGGTTGCAGCCTTCAATTGATCCGAAAGTCCTTGGAGTGCCTCTCGGGTATAGTTGACAAATCTCTGTTGATTATAATAGATATAGTTAATCCAGTCAACATTTTTATTTATTGTAACAATGGGAAAAATGGATTCGAAACCAGCGGCTACTTGATCTCGGGCTTTATACTCATCTGGGACCCCCCTAGGAACTCCTATTGCATCTATATACACATGGGGGTCGAAGCTTCCTTCGGGGGCTTTTGAGACACTGCGTTTTTTACGGAACAGGGTAGACTGGGCCTCAACAGCTTCTGGCTCTTCCGACATTATAAATAACGGCATTATAACTTTGGCCAGTGCGCATTCACCAGTCCAACTACCTTCTAATCTGGTGCGCAATTTCATATCTCCACATAGCCAATAGATGTCTCCCAGAGAATATACTTGATTCTGTGTGGGGGGACCGGTCAAATTGCTGTATTCAGCACAATTACCATTAGAGAATTTACCAAGAAATTTGCCTGTTCCTTTGGTGTTTGAAATACAAATATAAGTGCCAGAATATATAGTAATTCCTCCGTTGAGCTTGGGAGCCTCGATTAGTAGAGGATATTCTCTTTTCCATTTCTCACATTCGGTGAATTTGTTACTGGTATTGGTATAAAGACTCAACAGACATAGTAGTGACTGATAGGGCAACTGTAGGGGTACTGTACCCAGATGTGGACGGGCTTTACCACACACATAGCAATTGGACTTATTGTGCTTAATAGCAGAATATTACATCCACTCGAGCCATAGATTAATATCATTATATCCAGTTTCTATGGCTAAAGTATCATCATAAGTGGGATTCGCTATAGCTATCATACTTTGAATGGCGCGCAGAACAGCATATGGAATTTCCGGTGGTTTCGAAACTGGTTGGTTTGATGGTTTACCTTGTGGCTCTTCCCATTCTAAACTATTGTACATATCTTTAAGATAGAAGGGGGCCTTGCCGCTCATGAAACCATATTTGTAAATCCCGAAAATATATTTTCGAGCATCAGTTGGCCGGGGATTCTCTATAGTAAGGGTGTATCGTTGGTTATCACCAGTTCCGGTGGATATGAGAGTCATTCGTGAGAGCAATGATTTACCATATTGATCTTTGAGGGCTAGGGCTTCAGGGGGCTTATATCCCCATTTGGTTCCTGAATTAGTTATAACAGAGCCCCAATACCTGCAGTCGTCCCCCCATTGCCCTCCAACATAGCATATGTACCCAACACATTCTCCTATTTGAACATCACAATACCCGGGGTCAAAATTGTCGGTGGTATCCCCTTCTTGTGTCATCACCCCGGTATATACATTGGTGTAGCGTTTAGAAACACAATCTATAATGTGACAAAATTGGAATGAGTATGTTGCTACTGTTGTGCTACTGGAGTTGTACCAAAAAATGGGAGGACCTGCTTGTTTTGCATCTCTTGTAATGGCTACCCGACCCCCCTGGTGACTGATAGCTTGGGCTGGTTTTCCCCATGTATGTTGGAAAATGAATGATAATAATAGTGGGATGCCCACTCTTTTGCAAAGGATATGCATTCTAGGAGTCATTGATTGGAGGATCGTATCCTTTGACTCTCTTGCAATGCGATGCGTGTATCCACGTGGGTTTCCCTTCAACTTTTATTGAGGTAGGAGTCGTTAGTAGCACTTGAAAAGGGCCCTCGAATCTCGGTTCCAAAGTAGATCGGACGTGTTTCTTCACGACCACCCACTCTCCAGGCAATAGAGAGTGAGTACCTTCGAGGATATTGGGATCTGGAATAGAAGAGAAAACTTGGGTATATATATTAGATAATTGAGTAGTCAAAGCAATAACATATTTTGCCATTGTTTCATAATTCATTTGCAACTGTTGTGGGAAGTATTGTCCTAACCTAGGGCTACTTCCAAAAAGTATTTCGTGTGGGGTCAGTTTGTGTGACGCCTTTGGCGTATGTCTGATAGCAAAAAGTACGATGGGTAGGCACTGTACCCAATTTAGACCAGTCTCTTGTGTCATTTTCAATATCTTTGATTTGATTATGCCATTTAATCTTTCCACTTTCCCGCTACTCTGTGGTCTGTAGGGAGTATGGAAAGCAAGATGTGAACCTATAATTTTCCACACTTCTTGAGTGACGTTTGCCGTAAATGCAGTACATACTGAAATGTCTGACACATCGGCATTTGAATATGGTCAATTTGAATCCGTTGGAAAGGGTATTGAGCATTCGGTAAACATTTGGATGGTGTAGGTTCTGTCCTTCCGGTATTGCACTGAGCACAGATTAAACATGATTCGGTGGTTCGTGCTAGCATTGGGGTGATTCCTGGTGCGATCCAGATTTTGTCGATAATCTCCTTCATAATGGTTTTAGACTGATGCGTCGGTCCATGAGCTAGTGATGCGACTAAAGGATATAAAGTCCGGGGTAAACAAAGATATTGGCCTCTGGCCCAGGCTCCCCGCTCATCCTCGGATGCTCCTTCTTGTATCCATTGATTTTGTTCCTTGGTTGAAGCTTGTTGTTGTAATTGAATTAAAATATCCCAGTCTAATTCCATTGGTGCTTTCTTGGTCACCGTCATTAAAGGGACCACTGAGTCTTCATCGAGAGCTGCTTGCTTGGCTGCACTATCTGCTAAGGCATTTCCTTTTGCTTCCATAGTGTCAGCCCGTGAGTGTGCCTTGACTTTGATCACTGCAACTTGTTTCGGGAGTAGGGCCGCAGTCATCAAAGCTTCAACTGCTTTCCCGTTCTTGATTGGAGTCCCTGCTGCGGTGATATAATCTCTTGCCTTCCAGATGACTCCAAAATCATGTACAACTCCAAAGGCGTACCTGGAATCCGTATAGATATTCGCGGTAGAATCTTTAGCCATAATGCAGGCCTCGGTGAGGGCAGCTAGTTCAGCCTCCTGAGCCGACTGATCCGGTCGTAGAGCTTTTGCACAGAGTACAGTCGTGTCAGTCGTAACCGCCATTCCCGTATGGAAATGACCCTTGTCATCGGCATATCTGGAGCCGTCCACAAATAGGGTCCATTCTGGGTTTGAGAGTGGGGTATCCTGTATATTCGGAGGCGAACCGACTTCCGCTTGCATCATGGTCAGACAATCATGTGGATCGTCCTCGGGTGGTACATCTGGAAAATCGACATTTGATGACTGTGTATGCCACAATAGCTGTTCCTGAAGATCTTCTTCTGTGGCTAGATCAATAAAATCCGTAGACGGAATATCAGTATACTCCCCCCTTGGAAGTGGAAGGAGGGCAGCCGGATTGAGAACATTGCATCGTTGAATAGTAACATTGTCGGGCAACAACAGACTCCCTTGGAGACGAAGATGACGCTGAGCAGTGAGATGTCTGGGTTGAGTCTGTTGTAAAATAGCTGAGATGTCATGTGGAGCTAGAATTGTCAAGGGATGTCCGAGGACAATATCTGAAGTGATGTCCAGAAGACAGCTGGCAGCGTGAATAGCCCTTACACAGGAAGGTGTCGCGTGAGCAACTGGGTCCAATCGTTTGGAGTAGAATCCGAGGGGACGATGTCGACCACCGTGCATCTGAGTGAGAACACCTGTGGCATGGCCTTGCCGTTCCATAACATAGAGACGGAACGGCAGAGAATAGTTCGGAATTCCTAAAGCTGGAGATGAGGCAATCATTTGTTGTAGAGCGTCGAATGAGTCCAGTGCCTCTGGTGTTAAATAAAAAATTGCTGGTAGTTCTCGAGGTATACAGTCATAGAGTGGTTGCATTAGCACAGAAACGTCGGGAATCCAGGGACGACAGTATGAAATGAGACCCAGAAAGGTCTGTAGCTGATGTGGAGTTTCTGGCGGAGCCAACTCCAGGATGGCCTTTTTTCGTGCCATTGTAAGGTGTTTACGGCCTTTGGTAATACAGTGTCCCAGAAAAATCACTTTTTGAAGGCATAACTGTAGTTTCGATTTGGAGACCTTACAGCCAGCTGTAGCTAGAAAATAGAGTAGGTCCAGGGTAGTTTCTTGACACGTGGATGGGTCTGGAGCACAAAGAAGTAGGTCATCCACGTATTGCAGGAGCTCAACTTCCGGGTGAGCGTCTTGCCATGAAGAAAGCACAGAAGACATAGCTTTGCTGAAACTGGACGGGCTGTTTTGAGCTCCTTGTGGCATCACCGTCCAGGTGTATTGCCGACCAGCATGTGTGAATGCAAAAAGATATTGACACGAAGGGTGTAATGGAATGGAGAAATGGTTTGGAGAAAAAGGCATTAGCAAGATCAATTACAGTGAACCAGGATGCCGTAGGTGGAATACTGGATAGAAGAGTATGTGGATTTGGCACAATAGGGGTATCCAGAACCGTGGCTTCGTTGACAGCGCGTAAATCTTGTACCATCCTGTACACTGGAGGTTGGCCTTTGATCTGCTTCTTTTTGACTGGATACAGCGGAGTATTGCAAGGAGAAGTAGTAGGTATTATTGCACCGGATTCTAGGAGTGCAGCTACTTGAATAGATATTGCATCTAGTTGGGCCACTGATAAAGGATATTGGGCCTTGTATGGAAGAACATTAGGATCCTTAAGCACAACTTGTACCGGTGGGACATTGAGACGTCCAATGTCCATAGGTCCAGAGGCCCATAGGGTAGCTGGAAGATGGTCTAGCATGGTATTCAAAGAATTAAATAGATTATCCCAGGTTTCGGCACCAGGATCATGTACTACTGCCATAAGCATACAGGTTTCTTCAGGGGCAAGAGCAGTGTTGAGAGTGACAGTTCCTTTGTCAGTGAAGGTAATATTGGCTTGGATTTTGCTGAGAAAATCCGCTCCTAGAAGATTGAAAGGGCAAGTGGCACTGACCACAAATTGAGCTAGAGTAGATGAAGGCAGATGTATTGAAGAGCTTGTGACGGGTAAGGGGCGTGTGAGTGGGTTGTGTTGAACCACGCCTTCTAACCCACTACAGGGGAGTTGTATATCAGATAGCCAGGATGGTAATGCATCCGTCTCACAAAGCACGCTACGAGCAGCGCCAGTGTCAACAAGAAATGAGCAAGGTTTTTTCCGGCTACATCAAGAGTGATCTTAGGGGAAGGGCCGGAAGGAAGGGCGGAGACGGCCATGCAAATAGAGTCCCCCTCCTCCATTTGCTCGCCTATTTCCTATGGCTGAGGAGGAGGAGGTGGAGGAAGAGTGTTCTGGTTCTGGTTTTGGTTCTGGGCTTGATAAGCGGCCCACAGATGGCGACTACGGCATACTCTTTTAAGATGACCGACTTTTCCGCATCCAAAACATTTACGAGGTTGTCGCTGTCTGTCCGTGGCTTCATTAGTGGCGTCGGCTCCGGTCATTACCGTCATGATGGCGGACTTTTTCTTGCCGTTTCCTGCCTCCAATCCTTTAGCAACCTGTATAAGGACTTCAAGATCCATTGACCTCCATTCCGGGCGGCAGGTAGTGAGTACTTTGTTGAGATCAGAATGGAGGCCGTCTACAAAGGCACGACCCAACATACGAATATATGCCATTTCTTGGAGTGAGAATCCTAGATCACGAAAATGTCGTTTGATTCTGTAGGCATATTTCTCCACTGACTCTCCTTTTTCTTGAGTTATATCCTGTAGAGATACTGTTTGTTCGGACAATCTGTCCTTCGCCCAGATTTCCAATTGCTTGATAAACTGTTGACCTGATTCAGTGGATCTGGGATCGCAAGGTAGATAAGATGGGTCTCGTATAATTTGGTTGAGAATAAGATCTGCGTAGTCTCCTGCTTTGGCTTGGACAATACTAACAAGGTCAGACCAGGTACATCCATAGGTAGTCCAGGCCTGTGAAACTTTTCGATAAAATGGCATTGGATGTGTATCAGGTTCAGGGAGATCTTTGACGATTGTATACAGTTGTTGCGGATTGAATGCTACATACTTGGAACGCGGCTCCGTGGAAGCGAGACCATCTCGTGGAGTAGCATTTTCTGTGGCGAGTCGGGTGGCTTGTACTATAGCTGCAGACATAATTTCAGCGAATTGAGAAGAAAACGGATTATTGGGATTTGTATTCCCCATGGATGGTGGCTGAGGGGCTGACGTACTTGAGGGCTGTTCGGTATCAGATTGTCGAGTATATCTTATACGGCGATGGCCTATAGGAGAACGTACAAAAGGTAAGCTCTGGTAAATACTTTGGGATTCCTCCCCCTCCTCTGAGCCCTCTTCTTCTGATAGACTGTCATGAGTGCCTATTTCTTCATCAGTGAAAATAGGTTGGTGCTTAGGCCTAGCTCCCATCTCCTCAGCATGGAGAACAGGTGGGTCAAAACCCACCAAGGGGGACTGTGTGTGTTTGGGTTTAGTTCTTCTTTGGGGTTTAGTTATTGGTTTCGGTCTAGGTAACCTTTTTCCCTTTTTAAGTATCATACTGCTGTCGGCATCGGATTGGGTTGGGGCAGCTGTTGCGCCCTCGGTCGTATCTATTTCCTCCCCTTCTGGACTGTCGCCTGGGCCCATCATCATTAACGGGACAGTAGTGCTGGGTGTAGGTACCGGGGGTGTAACTACGGGAGGAGTGGGTGGAAATAGTACTGTTTGAGGTTTTTCTAGTGTTTTGCCTTCCTGGAGTAGTAGGCCTTCCTCAGCCTGGTGTTGGGCCGGAAGCATAACAGCACTAGTAGATATATTTTCCTTCTTTGTTTCCTCACCGCTTGCCATTATCATGATTGGGACCATATGTCTGGGTGCTGTAATCTGGGTAGGTAATACAAATGTGCCATCCGGATTAACTACTGGGTACAATGACACTGTGGGAATAGACATAGAAGATAACGGAGCTGGAGGTAGGCCAGAATTTTGGGCGTTGTCAATTAATAAAGATGGCCCCGATGCCTGTACCGGATATAACATAGAAGGCGGGGCAGGCAATTGGTGGGGATTTTCCACTGAAGACAGTTGGTGAAGTGCGTCACAAGATGGCGCTGGTGTCTGTGTCAGACACGACACAGTAGCCGGGAGTAGACAGGGGGCGGGGGGCCTCACAGTACAGACAAGAGCGACGGCTTCCTGACGTCATTGCATTACAGGCTGGGCAGCTCCACCCCTTGTCCGACGACTCGGCGCCATTATAGAGCTGTGGCGTATAAGACATTGGAATTTTACACAGATATCTTGAGTGCTTTTCATCATACATTTCTTCGCCATCTAACGATTTAAATTCTTTGCTACAATCTAGCCAGATTTTAACAGTATCTTTCAATCCGTTGTCGTCTAATTTTCCTGCTTTTTCATTTAGGAGGTTTTGCCAGGTGCAAATTGATAAGGTTCCTCCTCTGGGTACTTTATCTCGTTTTTCCAACTTAGATAATTGCTTAATGTATCTTTTCCCTCGTCTGTCAGCAACTAATTGGGAGGGAGTACAGAACCCACTTGGAACGCTGTTATCGTTCCCCATTCCGCAGCGGTATCGTAACCTTGTCCGCAACCGTCCGAAACCTTCTGATACGAGCGAGGCACACACACACTGTAGTAATATTATGCACTGGGGACAGGCGACTGGGCTGTCCAAAATAGTGTTAGTCTTACGGCACCGTCTGGGATCAGAGCAACTGGGTTGATCAGGTGTAGACTTGAAACACTTTACCGATTTCTACAGTGTGCTAGGGACAGACGACTAGGCTGTCCAAATTAGTGTTAGTCTTACAGCACCGTCTGGGGATCAGAGCAACTGGGTTGATCCGGTGTAGACTTGAAACACTTTCCGAAACCTTTCCGAAACAGTGTGCTCGCCAGCAAAAGGGAGGCACCACAGTTCAACAAGTGATTATACAGTAGATTTACATGGGGTTCTTTTATTGCCTCTCGAGGGTGCGTCAACCACCTGAGTTCCCTCCTCCGAATACACACGTGAGTAACGAGAGACACACAAGGTAGATAAGAAACGATCTTACCTTGTAACTGGGCTGCAGTCCCAGGGTCTAATCGTCAGCTCACGGCGTGAACTCTCCCCGGGAGGGACCTCCGACAGGTACGGCTTCCTCGAGCCCCACGTTGGGCGCCAACTGTTTTGGATGCTTTCCAATAAAGCCTTTCTTCAATTGTTGAACTGCTCCAAATTATATAAATATAAATGTACGTGCACGGAGAGAAAAATAAGACACACGACACACTCTGGGTCAGGTCCAAAATCACTCTGCTTTATTTTGTTTATATTATAGATTATATAGTGTCCAGAAAAAGGGACGTCAGGTTACGTAAAGCTTATTAATTGGTTAATCCTGAAACTATGCGGAAATAGGCAGAAAGGCAGAAAACCGTTAGAAGCAAATATTAGATACTTTCCTGCAACTAGATATAGCCAGAATGGCGCTTGCGGTTAGTAAAATATAGATAACTGAATACACTGCTACTTGTGTCTCTCACGTATCTGCGTGAGGTGTAACCCTTTATTGGTCGAGGCCAGCTTATATTCATTAAAGCAATAAGCGTTTCTTGCTGATATATAGTGGTTCCATAACAGTCCCCCCTTGAATATACGATGGCCGACTGTCCCTAATCCTGACAGATCCTACCGGACATGATCCCGCATCCTCTTCACCTGCAGTGGCGACAAATTATCCCTATTGGATAAAATCCCGGTTTCAGGTCTTGGACATGTCCCTCGGATCTATATGTCCCTACACGGGGCGGGGATTACTGTCAGGGGGAACTATCGAACTAGATGGTGTTTCATAAGAAGATGCAAAGCTAAGCTTGGCATCGTGTCATCGTACATAAGCATTAACGGGATAGTCTCGCCTACTGCAAGCCGTTTTCTGCCAGGATTATATCTAATGCCATACGATTCTGAAAAGTTATCTGGGTTGCAGCCTTCAATTGATCCGAAAGTCCTTGGAGTGCCTCTCGGGTATAGTTGACAAATCTCTGTTGATTATAATAGATATAGTTAATCCAGTCAACATTTTTATTTATTGTAACAATGGGAAAAATGGATTCGAAACCAGCGGCTACTTGATCTCGGGCTTTATACTCATCTGGGACCCCCCTAGGAACTCCTATTGCATCTATATACACATGGGGGTCGAAGCTTCCTTCGGGGGCTTTTGAGACACTGCGTTTTTTACGGAACAGGGTAGACTGGGCCTCAACAGCTTCTGGCTCTTCCGACATTATAAATAACGGCATTATAACTTTGGCCAGTGCGCATTCACCAGTCCAACTACCTTCTAATCTGGTGCGCAATTTCATATCTCCACATAGCCAATAGATGTCTCCCAGAGAATATACTTGATTCTGTGTGGGGGGACCGGTCAAATTGCTGTATTCAGCACAATTACCATTAGAGAATTTACCAAGAAATTTGCCTGTTCCTTTGGTGTTTGAAATACAAATATAAGTGCCAGAATATATAGTAATTCCTCCGTTGAGCTTGGGAGCCTCGATTAGTAGAGGATATTCTCTTTTCCATTTCTCACATTCGGTGAATTTGTTACTGGTATTGGTATAAAGACTCAACAGACATAGTAGTGACTGATAGGGCAACTGTAGGGGTACTGTACCCAGATGTGGACGGGCTTTACCACACACATAGCAATTGGACTTATTGTGCTTAATAGCAGAATATTACATCCACTCGAGCCATAGATTAATATCATTATATCCAGTTTCTATGGCTAAAGTATCATCATAAGTGGGATTCGCTATAGCTATCATACTTTGAATGGCGCGCAGAACAGCATATGGAATTTCCGGTGGTTTCGAAACTGGTTGGTTTGATGGTTTACCTTGTGGCTCTTCCCATTCTAAACTATTGTACATATCTTTAAGATAGAAGGGGGCCTTGCCGCTCATGAAACCATATTTGTAAATCCCGAAAATATATTTTCGAGCATCAGTTGGCCGGGGATTCTCTATAGTAAGGGTGTATCGTTGGTTATCACCAGTTCCGGTGGATATGAGAGTCATTCGTGAGAGCAATGATTTACCATATTGATCTTTGAGGGCTAGGGCTTCAGGGGGCTTATATCCCCATTTGGTTCCTGAATTAGTTATAACAGAGCCCCAATACCTGCAGTCGTCCCCCCATTGCCCTCCAACATAGCATATGTACCCAACACATTCTCCTATTTGAACATCACAATACCCGGGGTCAAAATTGTCGGTGGTATCCCCTTCTTGTGTCATCACCCCGGTATATACATTGGTGTAGCGTTTAGAAACACAATCTATAATGTGACAAAATTGGAATGAGTATGTTGCTACTGTTGTGCTACTGGAGTTGTACCAAAAAATGGGAGGACCTGCTTGTTTTGCATCTCTTGTAATGGCTACCCGACCCCCCTGGTGACTGATAGCTTGGGCTGGTTTTCCCCATGTATGTTGGAAAATGAATGATAATAATAGTGGGATGCCCACTCTTTTGCAAAGGATATGCATTCTAGGAGTCATTGATTGGAGGATCGTATCCTTTGACTCTCTTGCAATGCGATGCGTGTATCCACGTGGGTTTCCCTTCAACTTTTATTGAGGTAGGAGTCGTTAGTAGCACTTGAAAAGGGCCCTCGAATCTCGGTTCCAAAGTAGATCGGACGTGTTTCTTCACGACCACCCACTCTCCAGGCAATAGAGAGTGAGTACCTTCGAGGATATTGGGATCTGGAATAGAAGAGAAAACTTGGGTATATATATTAGATAATTGAGTAGTCAAAGCAATAACATATTTTGCCATTGTTTCATAATTCATTTGCAACTGTTGTGGGAAGTATTGTCCTAACCTAGGGCTACTTCCAAAAAGTATTTCGTGTGGGGTCAGTTTGTGTGACGCCTTTGGCGTATGTCTGATAGCAAAAAGTACGATGGGTAGGCACTGTACCCAATTTAGACCAGTCTCTTGTGTCATTTTCAATATCTTTGATTTGATTATGCCATTTAATCTTTCCACTTTCCCGCTACTCTGTGGTCTGTAGGGAGTATGGAAAGCAAGATGTGAACCTATAATTTTCCACACTTCTTGAGTGACGTTTGCCGTAAATGCAGTACATACTGAAATGTCTGACACATCGGCATTTGAATATGGTCAATTTGAATCCGTTGGAAAGGGTATTGAGCATTCGGTAAACATTTGGATGGTGTAGGTTCTGTCCTTCCGGTATTGCACTGAGCACAGATTAAACATGATTCGGTGGTTCGTGCTAGCATTGGGGTGATTCCTGGTGCGATCCAGATTTTGTCGATAATCTCCTTCATAATGGTTTTAGACTGATGCGTCGGTCCATGAGCTAGTGATGCGACTAAAGGATATAAAGTCCGGGGTAAACAAAGATATTGGCCTCTGGCCCAGGCTCCCCGCTCATCCTCGGATGCTCCTTCTTGTATCCATTGATTTTGTTCCTTGGTTGAAGCTTGTTGTTGTAATTGAATTAAAATATCCCAGTCTAATTCCATTGGTGCTTTCTTGGTCACCGTCATTAAAGGGACCACTGAGTCTTCATCGAGAGCTGCTTGCTTGGCTGCACTATCTGCTAAGGCATTTCCTTTTGCTTCCATAGTGTCAGCCCGTGAGTGTGCCTTGACTTTGATCACTGCAACTTGTTTCGGGAGTAGGGCCGCAGTCATCAAAGCTTCAACTGCTTTCCCGTTCTTGATTGGAGTCCCTGCTGCGGTGATATAATCTCTTGCCTTCCAGATGACTCCAAAATCATGTACAACTCCAAAGGCGTACCTGGAATCCGTATAGATATTCGCGGTAGAATCTTTAGCCATAATGCAGGCCTCGGTGAGGGCAGCTAGTTCAGCCTCCTGAGCCGACTGATCCGGTCGTAGAGCTTTTGCACAGAGTACAGTCGTGTCAGTCGTAACCGCCATTCCCGTATGGAAATGACCCTTGTCATCGGCATATCTGGAGCCGTCCACAAATAGGGTCCATTCTGGGTTTGAGAGTGGGGTATCCTGTATATTCGGAGGCGAACCGACTTCCGCTTGCATCATGGTCAGACAATCATGTGGATCGTCCTCGGGTGGTACATCTGGAAAATCGACATTTGATGACTGTGTATGCCACAATAGCTGTTCCTGAAGATCTTCTTCTGTGGCTAGATCAATAAAATCCGTAGACGGAATATCAGTATACTCCCCCCTTGGAAGTGGAAGGAGGGCAGCCGGATTGAGAACATTGCATCGTTGAATAGTAACATTGTCGGGCAACAACAGACTCCCTTGGAGACGAAGATGACGCTGAGCAGTGAGATGTCTGGGTTGAGTCTGTTGTAAAATAGCTGAGATGTCATGTGGAGCTAGAATTGTCAAGGGATGTCCGAGGACAATATCTGAAGTGATGTCCAGAAGACAGCTGGCAGCGTGAATAGCCCTTACACAGGAAGGTGTCGCGTGAGCAACTGGGTCCAATCGTTTGGAGTAGAATCCGAGGGGACGATGTCGACCACCGTGCATCTGAGTGAGAACACCTGTGGCATGGCCTTGCCGTTCCATAACATAGAGACGGAACGGCAGAGAATAGTTCGGAATTCCTAAAGCTGGAGATGAGGCAATCATTTGTTGTAGAGCGTCGAATGAGTCCAGTGCCTCTGGTGTTAAATAAAAAATTGCTGGTAGTTCTCGAGGTATACAGTCATAGAGTGGTTGCATTAGCACAGAAACGTCGGGAATCCAGGGACGACAGTATGAAATGAGACCCAGAAAGGTCTGTAGCTGATGTGGAGTTTCTGGCGGAGCCAACTCCAGGATGGCCTTTTTTCGTGCCATTGTAAGGTGTTTACGGCCTTTGGTAATACAGTGTCCCAGAAAAATCACTTTTTGAAGGCATAACTGTAGTTTCGATTTGGAGACCTTACAGCCAGCTGTAGCTAGAAAATAGAGTAGGTCCAGGGTAGTTTCTTGACACGTGGATGGGTCTGGAGCACAAAGAAGTAGGTCATCCACGTATTGCAGGAGCTCAACTTCCGGGTGAGCGTCTTGCCATGAAGAAAGCACAGAAGACATAGCTTTGCTGAAACTGGACGGGCTGTTTTGAGCTCCTTGTGGCATCACCATCCAGGTGTATTGCCGACCAGCATGTGTGAATGCAAAAAGATATTGACACGAAGGGTGTAATGGAATGGAGAAATGGTTTGGAGAAAAAGGCATTAGCAAGATCAATTACAGTGAACCAGGATGCCGTAGGTGGAATACTGGATAGAAGAGTATGTGGATTTGGCACAATAGGGGTATCCAGAACCGTGGCTTCGTTGACAGCGCGTAAATCTTGTACCATCCTGTACACTGGAGGTTGGCCTTTGATCTGCTTCTTTTTGACTGGATACAGCGGAGTATTGCAAGGAGAAGTAGTAGGTATTATTGCACCGGATTCTAGGAGTGCAGCTACTTGAATAGATATTGCATCTAGTTGGGCCACTGATAAAGGATATTGGGCCTTGTATGGAAGAACATTAGGATCCTTAAGCACAACTTGTACCGGTGGGACATTGAGACGTCCAATGTCCATAGGTCCAGAGGCCCATAGGGTAGCTGGAAGATGGTCTAGCATGGTATTCAAAGAATTAAATAGATTATCCCAGGTTTCGGCACCAGGATCATGTACTACTGCCATAAGCATACAGGTTTCTTCAGGGGCAAGAGCAGTGTTGAGAGTGACAGTTCCTTTGTCAGTGAAGGTAATATTGGCTTGGATTTTGCTGAGAAAATCCGCTCCTAGAAGATTGAAAGGGCAAGTGGCACTGACCACAAATTGAGCTAGAGTAGATGAAGGCAGATGTATTGAAGAGCTTGTGACGGGTAAGGGGCGTGTGAGTGGGTTGTGTTGAACCACGCCTTCTAACCCACTACAGGGGAGTTGTATATCAGATAGCCAGGATGGTAATGCATCCGTCTCACAAAGCACGCTACGAGCAGCGCCAGTGTCAACAAGAAATGAGCAAGGTTTTCCGGCTACATCAAGAGTGATCTTAGGGGAAGGGCCGGAAGGAAGGGCGGAGACGGCCATGCAAATAGAGTCCCCCTCCTCCATTTGCTCGCCTATTTCCTATGGCTGAGGAGGAGGAGGTGGAGGAAGAGTGTTCTGGTTCTGGTTTTGGTTCTGGGCTTGATAAGCGGCCCACAGATGGCGACTACGGCATACTCTTTTAAGATGACCGACTTTTCCGCATCCAAAACATTTACGAGGTTGTCGCTGTCTGTCCGTGGCTTCATTAGTGGCGTCGGCTCCGGTCATTACCGTCATGATGGCGGACTTTTTCTTGCTGTTTCCTGCCTCCAATCCTTTAGCAACCTGTATAAGGACTTCAAGATCCATTGACCTCCATTCCGGGCGGCAGGTAGTGAGTACTTTGTTGAGATCAGAATGGAGGCCGTCTACAAAGGCACGACCCAACATACGAATATATGCCATTTCTTGGAGTGAGAATCCTAGATCACGAAAATGTCGTTTGATTCTGTAGGCATATTTCTCCACTGACTCTCCTTTTTCTTGAGTTATATCCTGTAGAGATACTGTTTGTTCGGACAATCTGTCCTTCGCCCAGATTTCCAATTGCTTGATAAACTGTTGACCTGATTCAGTGGATCTGGGATCGCAAGGTAGATAAGATGGGTCTCGTATAATTTGGTTGAGAATAAGATCTGCGTAGTCTCCTGCTTTGGCTTGGACAATACTAACAAGGTCAGACCAGGTACATCCATAGGTAGTCCAGGCCTGTGAAACTTTTCGATAAAATGGCATTGGATGTGTATCAGGTTCAGGGAGATCTTTGACGATTGTATACAGTTGTTGCGGATTGAATGCTACATACTTGGAACGCGGCTCCGTGGAAGCGAGACCATCTCGTGGAGTAGCATTTTCTGTGGCGAGTCGGGTGGCTTGTACTATAGCTGCAGACATAATTTCAGCGAATTGAGAAGAAAACGGATTATTGGGATTTGTATTCCCCATGGATGGTGGCTGAGGGGCTGACGTACTTGAGGGCTGTTCGGTATCAGATTGTCGAGTATATCTTATACGGCGATGGCCTATAGGAGAACGTACAAAAGGTAAGCTCTGGTAAATACTTTGGGATTCCTCCCCCTCCTCTGAGCCCTCTTCTTCTGATAGACTGTCATGAGTGCCTATTTCTTCATCAGTGAAAATAGGTTGGTGCTTAGGCCTAGCTCCCATCTCCTCAGCATGGAGAACAGGTGGGTCAAAACCCACCAAGGGGGACTGTGTGTGTTTGGGTTTAGTTCTTCTTTGGGGTTTAGTTATTGGTTTCGGTCTAGGTAACCTTTTTCCCTTTTTAAGTATCATACTGCTGTCGGCATCGGATTGGGTTGGGGCAGCTGTTGCGCCCTCGGTCGTATCTATTTCCTCCCCTTCTGGACTGTCGCCTGGGCCCATCATCATTAACGGGACAGTAGTGCTTGGTGTAGGTACCGGGGGTGTAACTACGGGAGGAGTGGGTGGAAATAGTACTGTTTGAGGTTTTTCTAGTGTTTTGCCTTCCTGGAGTAGTAGGCCTTCCTCAGCCTGGTGTTGGGCCGGAAGCATAACAGCACTAGTAGATATATTTTCCTTCTTTGTTTCCTCACCGCTTGCCATTATCATGATTGGGACCATATGTCTGGGTGCTGTAATCTGGGTAGGTAATACAAATGTGCCATCCGGATTAACTACTGGGTACAATGACACTGTGGGAATAGACATAGAAGATAACGGAGCTGGAGGTAGGCCAGAATTTTGGGCGTTGTCAATTAATAAAGATGGCCCCGATGCCTGTACCGGATATAACATAGAAGGCGGGGCAGGCAATTGGTGGGGATTTTCCACTGAAGACAGTTGGTGAAGTGCGTCACAAGATGGCGCTGGTGTCTGTGTCAGACACGACACAGTAGCCGGGAGTAGACAGGGGGCGGGGGGCCTCACAGTACAGACAAGAGCGACGGCTTCCTGACGTCATTGCATTACAGGCTGGGCAGCTCCACCCCTTGTCCGACGACTCGGCGCCATTATAGAGCTGTGGCGTATAAGACATTGGAATTTTACACAGATATCTTGAGTGCTTTTCATCATACATTTCTTCGCCATCTAACGATTTAAATTCTTTGCTACAATCTAGCCAGATTTTAACAGTATCTTTCAATCCGTTGTCGTCTAATTTTCCTGCTTTTTCATTTAGGAGGTTTTGCCAGGTGCAAATTGATAAGGTTCCTCCTCTGGGTACTTTATCTCGTTTTTCCAACTTAGATAATTGCTTAATGTATCTTTTCCCTCGTCTGTCAGCAACTAATTGGGAGGGAGTACAGAACCCACTTGGAACGCTGTTATCGTTCCCCATTCCGCAGCGGTATCGTAACCTTGTCCGCAACCGTCCGAAACCTTCTGATACGAGCGAGGCACACACACACTGTAGTAATATTATGCACTGGGGACAGGCGACTGGGCTGTCCAAAATAGTGTTAGTCTTACGGCACCGTCTGGGATCAGAGCAACTGGGTTGATCAGGTGTAGACTTGAAACACTTTACCGATTTCTACAGTGTGCTAGGGACAGACGACTAGGCTGTCCAAATTAGTGTTAGTCTTACAGCACCGTCTGGGGATCAGAGCAACTGGGTTGATCCGGTGTAGACTTGAAACACTTTCCGAAACCTTTCCGAAACAGTGTGCTCGCCAGCAAAAGGGAGGCACCACAGTTCAACAAGTGATTATACAGTAGATTTACATGGGGTTCTTTTATTGCCTCTCGAGGGTGCGTCAACCACCTGAGTTCCCTCCTCCGAATACACACGTGAGTAACGAGAGACACACAAGGTAGATAAGAAACGATCTTACCTTGTAACTGGGCTGCAGTCCCAGGGTCTAATCGTCAGCTCACGGCGTGAACTCTCCCCGGGAGGGACCTCCGACAGGTACGGCTTCCTCGAGCCCCACGTTGGGCGCCAACTGTTTTGGATGCTTTCCAATAAAGCCTTTCTTCAATTGTTGAACTGCTCCAAATTATATAAATATAAATGTACGTGCACGGAGAGAAAAATAAGACACACGACACACTCTGGGTCAGGTCCAAAATCACTCTGCTTTATTTTGTTTATATTATAGATTATATAGTGTCCAGAAAAAGGGACGTCAGGTTACGTAAAGCTTATTAATTGGTTAATCCTGAAACTATGCGGAAATAGGCAGAAAGGCAGAAAACCGTTAGAAGCAAATATTAGATACTTTCCTGCAACTAGATATAGCCAGAATGGCGCTTGCGGTTAGTAAAATATAGATAACTGAATACACTGCTACTTGTGTCTCTCACGTATCTGCGTGAGGTGTAACCCTTTATTGGTCGAGGCCAGCTTATATTCATTAAAGCAATAAGCGTTTCTTGCTGATATATAGTGGTTCCATAACAGTGGTAGAAATAGTGCTTGGAAAGGGTTAAAATACTAGCATTTGGAATACCCTGGGCTGTCTAGTTTTCAAAAATATATGACTTGATGGGGTAAATTGCATTGGCCGGCTTCAAATATACCCGAAATGGCACATGGGGGGAAGAATTACCAGATTTGGAAAAAATGGCTTTGAAATAGCAAAACGCTACCTGTACTTATTGCCCCATAATGTGTAGAAAAAAGCAAAAAAACATAAAAACATTGGGTATTTCTAAACTCAGGACAAATAGTAGAATATATTTAGCAGTTTTTTTCATTACCTTTTATAGATGAGTAAAAGATTTTTCAACTAAAAGTTTTTCTAAATGTTTCACCATATTTTATACTTTTTTTAATAGTAAATAATATGATACAATCAAAACAATGTCATCTAAAGAAAGCCCTTCTTGTCCTGAAAAAAACAATATATAACTTGTGTGGGTTCAGTAAACGGGAAAGAAGAAAATTACAGCTAAACACGAGCAGCGCAGAAATGTTAAAACGGCCATTGTCACGAAGGGTACAAAAAGTAAAATCAGCCTTTGTCACGAAGGGGTTAACTGACCTTTTTTCCAGGTTGTTAAGGAGGTAATGCCTAAGGCTGTTTTTAATTTGTAAACTTAAGGACTAAAGGTTTTTCACTTTCGCTGTCTTGTTTTTCGATCAAAGTATTTAACTTTGTTAGCCTTGAGTATTTGATCTTTAAAGTGAAATTACTGAAAGTTAACCATAACATCTCTTTGGAATAGTCTGCAATCTTTCTTTGGTAATATTTTGATTTTCCAAATGTATGTCCATAGCTCTAAACAGGTCTTAGAAGTAGACTTTTATCACTGGACTATTTCTAATGCCCTTTTTTCTAAAGTACATTATACTTACTCAAAGTTAAACTTATTCCTGGGTCCTTATTTAGGAGGTCACATTGTATACAAGAAACAAAAACTGTCTGCGCTTCTTACCCTAATAAAGTTGGCAACAAATATATAAACATAATATAAATGAGAGGTTTAGGAGGTCACATTGTCAGATCACAACACTATAATTTTGGAATTGAAATGTGATAAGTCTACTTGCAAAAGGATCTGTTGGCGTCTAAAAAACAACTGATATAAATTATATAACTAATAGAACACAAATTATTTCACAGATAACATTTACTGTGGAGTATCCAAATGCTAAATGGAATAAAGACAATAATGGATTTGGTAAATAAAAAAGACATAAAAAACCTTCCATACAATTTTTTTTTACAAAGAATACAATTTACTCAGAAATGCTTACATACTTAAGGGTCAGAATTTTTTTAATTAAACACGGAGTTACATCATGCAAACAAACTGCCCCCACGTCGCCACAATTGTGATCGCGGGGGCACTGATGCTGCCTGGGTAGACCAGCACAGCCACCCCAATAGGAAAATCAGTAGAAACTGCCCCCATGTACCAACACATAGAAGTCTTTAGAAGGCCAGGGCCCATAGGCAGACCCAAACATACCCAGGCAGACACACATGCATAATCAGGTGGACACACATGCATACCCAGACACTAGCATAAATACACAGACACACTAACATACACACACACAAAATAAAATAACCAGGCAGACGCTAACATACATACCTAGACAGACACATGCATACTAAAGCAGACAGACACTAACATGCCCAGACAGACTAACATACATACACAGGCACATACTAACATACACAGGCAGACACTAACATACCCAGACAGACACTTACATACAGGCACACACTAACATACATGCCGCTACCTCAGAAAGCCTCAGCCAGTCTTAGAGCCTGCGCTCCATTTATTGACGGCCGCTTGGAGGGAGATCCATGATCTCCCAACTGACCCTGCTCGTCTGGCAGATCTATGTGCGGTTCCTCCTTTGCAGAGGACTGGACTGCCCATCCAATCCACCACACAGGAGGCGCCCCCATGCAGATCTGGGTTCTAGGATGGCACCTACCTTGCCTATAGGTAGCGTCGGCCCTGTTTTCAGCGGAAAACCACTAAACTTCCAACATGGACAAAAATTTTAAAAAATCAAGTTATAAGCAAATGTAAAATGTTAAGTGGCGTACTGAAGCAATGCTCTTCCATTAGTAGTAAATTTGAGTCATGAAAGAATTGAGGCATCTAAGTTAAAAGAATACTAACCAAACATTAAAATAAAGATCTCATCTGCGCAAAAATTATCACATAATTAGTGTGTAATTCTAAGGTGTCAAGGTTAGGTTAAACGCAAAGGTTCTAAATTGTATTTACCACTGATCTTGTGAATTTATACAACTGTACCTGTTTGTTTTACTGTTTTATGCTTTGTAATAAACCACTTAAAAAAAGCTTTATTTCAAGAAAGGAGAGCTCTTAAACAGGATATGCAAGACATCCCTTTAACTCTGACACTTGATACACAAGAGCTGGGAGAAAGAACAGACCAACTAGAAAACAAGATGAGTGAGTCTGTAACAGCACATAATTTAATAGCTGACTCATAGATAGAACTCCAGACGGAGATAGCCATGTTGAAAATTAAAATACCAGACCAGGAGGATAGATCCAGGCCTAACAATATACTCACTTGTGGCATCTCTGAGGAAACTGGCGGAGGAGCTGGCCAGCTTTGTGCGGGCCTGTTTTGCTCATCTTTTGTTTGGCACCTCCAAACAAGACATTAGGCTAGAGAGAACAAATTGCCTGACTAGACCACTGGGTCTCCAGTCAAATATCCCACGATTGTCTTCACTATGGTTCACTACTATGAAATCAAAGACAAAATCATGAAAAAGCAGACCTCCCAGAACACTTTAAATTTGCTGCTCCTTGCAGACCTCTCACTATCTACCATGAAAGCCAGATGTCAATTTGTTGAAATAACAAGGTCTCTACACAAATTTATGTGGCTCCATATAGATGGGGATTCCTCAGAAAGTTCATCATCAATAAAGATGGGATCACCTTTGTCATCTAAAACCCAGAAGAGAGTCACCAAATGCTTCATTCTTCTAGATCACACACAGGGTGAGCCATGTACCCAAGCAACCTTGCCTACCACTTCAAGACGCCTTTCTCAGGAGTGGGACACTGTCAAAAAAAGGAAACCATGAGCATTTAAGCTACAAATCAATGGTCACAGGTTCTGACGGTGCTTGCAGAAAGGTCCCCTCATTTATTTGTGTCAAGTAGTAAGCGTGGCTACAAAATTGTTTTAGTTATTGTAATTTATCTGCATAGCCAATTTACTACTGGGCTGAGATGCTTGTACAATTTTTCATGTTTATGTTTTTTGAGCTGTTGAGAAAGTGGGGCAAAAAACGTATTTAGTCAGCCACCAATTTGTGCAAGTTCTCCCACTTACAAAGATGAGAGAGGCCTGTAATTTTCACCATAGGTACACTTCAACTATGAGAGACAGAATGAGACAACAAAGTCCATAAATCACATTGTCTGATTTTTAAAGAATTTATTTGCAAATTATGGTGGAAAATAAGTATTTGGTCAATAACAAAAGTTCATATCAATACTTTGTTATATACCCTTTGTTGGCAATGACAGAGGTCAAACGTTTTCTGTAAGTCTTCACAAGGTTTTCACACACTGTTGCTGGTATTTTGGACCATTCCTCCATGCAGATCTCCTCTAGAGCAGTGATGTTTTAGGGCTGTCGCTGGGCAACACAGACTTTCAACTCCCTCCAAAGTTTTTCTATGGGGTTGCGATCTGGAGACTGGCTAGGCCACTCCAGGACCTTGAAATGTTTCTTACGAAGCCACTCCTTCGTTGCCCGGGTGTTGTGTTTGGGATCATTGTCATGCTGAAAGACCCAGCCACGTTTCATCTTCAATGCCCTTGCTGATGGAAGAAGGTTTTCACTCAAAATCTCACGATACATGGCCCATTCATTCTTTCCTTTACACGGATCGTCCTGGTCCCTTTGCAGAAAAACAGCCCCAAAGCATGATGTTTCCACCCCAATGCTCCACCGTAGGTATGGTGTTCTTTGGATGCAACTCAGCATTCTTTCTCCTCCAAACACGACGAGTTGAGTTTCTACCAAAAAGTTCTACCTTGGTTTCATCTGACTATATGACATTCGTCCAATCCTCTTCTGGATCACCCAAATGCTCTCTAGCAAACTTCAGACGGGCCCGGACATGTACTGGCTTAAGCAGGGGGACACGTCTGGCACTGCATGATGTGAGTCCCTGGCGGCGTAGTGTGTTACTGATGGTAGCCTTTGTTACTTTGGTCCCAGCTCTCTGCAGGTCTTTCACTAGGTCCCCCCGTGTGGTTCTGGGATTTTTGCTCACCGTTCTTGAGATCATTTTGACACCACGGGGTGAGATCTTGCGTGGAGCCCCAGATCGAGCAGTATCAGTGGTCCTGTATGTCTTCCATTTTCGAATAATTGCTCCCACGGTTGATTTCTTCACACCAAGCTGCTTGCCTATTGCAGATTCAGTGTTCCCAGCCTGGTGCAGGTCTATAATTTTGTTTCTGGTGTCCTTCGACAGCTCTTTGGTCTTGGCCATAGTGGGGTTTGGAGTGTGACTGTTTGAGGTTGTGGACAGTTGTCTTTTATACTGATAAGAAGTTCAAACAGGTGCCATTAATACAGGTAACGAGTGGAGGACAGAGGAGACTCTTAAAGAAGACATTACAGGTCTGTGAGAGCCAGATATCTTGCTTGTTTGTAGGTGACCAAATACTTATTTTACCGAGGAATTTACCAATGAATTCATTAGAAATCCTACAATGTGATTTCCTGTATTCTTTCCCCCCATTCTGTCTCTCATAGTTGAAGTATACCTATGGTGAAAATTACAGGCCTCTCTCACCTTTTTAAGTGGGAGAACTTGCACAATTGGTAGCTGACTAAATACTTTTTTGCCCCACTGTATCTATTTTGAGTTGTTCTTGTGTTCTCCTGGGTTGCGACGTCCCCTGAGGGCGTTAATCTCCTTTCCTTGTTCGCTTAGATTCACTCGGAAATATAAAAACACACCTATATGTTCTTCCCTGAAACGTAAAGGGGTAAAACACCTGGAATTATATGTTCCAGGTTCCGAGATCTTAGGATTCCATGCTTTCGTGCTAGGTTGCCCGGCGCTGGTGTACGCGTCCAGTTTTGAGTTTGTTTATTAATTTTTTGAATTCACAGTTTGGTCTTCCTAGGCTGCTATCCGCCGCCTACCGTTGGTGTCCTTGTTGTGCGGGTATGGACGTCCGGGAGCTTCCTTGGCCTACGCGGCGTGCTCTCTAGATACTGGCTGACGCCGTTGGTATTTGTTTGTTTTTTCTTGTCCTTTGCTCTTCCCCATTTCTGTCTCTGTTTTCCTCCCTCTTCCCCTCCCTCTTCCCCTCCCCTCCTCTCCATTGTCTCCTCCCTCCCTACCCCCCCAGGTGTGAGCAGGAGCGTCTGAGTGTGTCTGCTGGTGTGTTTTTTGTGTTCCTAACCCCCCATTTTTTATTTTTTAATATCCTGTTCTTTCTTTTCTCCTTTCCCTTTCATGGGTTTGTTGATCATGGCCTAGGAGGAATTTGCCTCTCAACTTTTATAGCTCTAACCCTGTCTCTAAAGGGGGTGGCCATACTGATTTCTAAGCATTTCCCGTTGTCTGAGGTTACCCATTTGGCTGATATTGACAGAGGATTTTTCCATCCTCATGCCCTTGCTACCACGATTTCGGTGATACCCAAAGAGGGGAAAGACGCTGAATTATGTGTTATGAGTTATCAGCCCATCTCTTTATTAAACGTTGACCTTAAGTTGTTCTCTAAGATCCTTGCACTATGTATGGGTAGATTCCTTCCGAGCTTGATCCATCCGGACCAATCAGGCTTTGTCCCAGGACGGGAATGTAGGGATGGGACCATTTGGGCTGTTAATATAATTCACTTGATAAAACAATCTGGGTCTGAGGCTCTCCTCCTCTCAACGGATCCCAAAAAGGCATTTGATCGGCTCGACTGGTCTTTTATGATGGATGTGCTCAGGGGTTTGGGTTTTGGCCCGCACATGCTTGGTCTGCGCTGTATTCTAGGCCCTCAGCTAGGGTCCGGATGAATGGTGTGCTTTCCCAATGGTCCCTTATCCCCCATGCTCTTTTGTCCTTTTGCTAGAGCCATTCTTAGAGGCTGTTAGGGGCAATCCTAATATTATGGGCTTCTCAAGGGGGTCTGTCCATCTGGCAGAGGAGCTCCCTACCGGCGACCAATAGAGTCACTCATACAGACCTTTAACTCTTGGAGTGTGGAGACCAATGGTGTCCCCAGGCCTATTGGTCACCAGCAGAGGGCTTGTATGCCAGAGTAGAGGACGTCCGAGTTCTAGAGGAGTTGGCTCAGTGCTGGTCGGGAGGAGGAACACGGGAGGATGTGGTTTTATTGATCCAATAGAGTCACTCATACAGACCTTTAACTCTTGGAGCAGGCCAGTTTCGACAGCAGGATTTCCCAGAGGAGCTCCCTGCCGGTGACCAATAGTCGCTCGTACGGACCTTTAACTCATGGAGCATGGAGATCAATGGTCTCCCCAGGCAAAGTTTCGCCGTCAGGAGTTAAAGGTCCGTGCAAGCGACTCTATTGGTCGCTGTTACGAACTATACTTACCTGTGCAGCCGTGTACCCACTGCTCGACGTGTCCTCCAGCAACGCGGTGTGCAGATTTAGATCAGATTTAGATCTAGTATGGTTGTTTTATTAATATTCATTTTGTAATTTGCTAATTTACAGTTGAGGTCTGTTTCCTCCATAAGTTGTCTTAATGAATCCACAGGGTTGGTCAGCGTAATAAGAACGTCATCAGCATATAGGCCTGAACCCTGAAATGTTTTTATTATTTCTTATATTAATTGCAAGTGGCTCAACTGAAATGATATATAGAGTAGGAGACAAAGGACAACCCTGCATTGTCCCATTTCTTAAATTGAACCACTCAGAGCAGATGTTAGCTCCTACTGTTCTAGCTGGTGGGCATTTATAGAGTGACATTATAGCCTAATGTATCCAATCCTGTAGACCCATAATCTCCAACATGGTACGAAGGAATCTCAACCTGACTCTGTCAAAAGCCTTTTTCGGCATCAACTGACAGAGTATATCTCTAGGAAGCGAGTCTGGAATATTAGGCGGCCTGTATAATCTATGGGCCCGTTCCATTGAGTAGTGATATTCATCTAATTCTAGTATTGTCTCCTTAAACATATTTGTCAGAAACCACAGAAAGACGTTTAGGTGAAGTGCCGCCTTAAGGGCACAGTCGTGTGTGTTTCAGGAGCGCTTTTTTTAAAGGCTCCGTTTAAATTGTGAGTACACACTCTGTAGTATATATATACACTATCTATTTCTATATACAGACATACTGCACTATTATTTTTGTATTTCAGTTTTTTTCGTTACATGTTACCACCCAGCGATTTATAAAGGGTGAGTTTAAAAAAATATATATATTTTAGCGCGCCACACTTTTCTGGTGCGAATGCGCCAGAGTATATGTTTGCACTTTGTCACTTTGTGGAATAGGGGGTCATTCCATGTGTGTTTTTTGAGCTGCTATCTTCTAAACCTTGCAATACCATCACTACTGTTTGCTATATTTGTCAAAAGGTCTCTAAGCATGGATTAATTTATGCTCTCCGGGATGTTTCTAAACCGTAAATTTGATCTTCTGGAGCTTCCACTAGGGCTTCTATGATGGAGCACCTGCATCACATAACCTTCCGGTGCTCCACCATAGAAGCCCTGCCGGAAGTGGTGGCAGCAGCAGAGGTTTTCTGTGCGTATCCCGGAGCCGGTGAACATTTGCGGGATGCGCACAGACAACCTCTGCCGGCACTTCCACCGGAAGTAATGCTGGAGCTCAGTCATAGAAGCCCCGGCGGAAGTACTGGCTGGCAGCTGCAGAGGTCTGCATCGCACAGACCTCCACCGGCTGACCCACTAGACACCAGGGAGTCTGAAGCACGGGTAAAGGGATGCACTGGTAAGTCGGGGGGTACGAGTGGCATGGGGGGGTTAAATGGTTTTCTGGTGTCAGAGTGGCATATAGGGGGTTAAAAGGCATATCAGGGAGGCAAAGTGGCATATAGGAGTGTATAAGGCATATCTGAGGGGGATTGGCAAATAGGTGGTTAAAATGCATGTGAGAGAGGCAGAGTGGCATATATGGGTGTATAAAGCACATCTGGGGCAGAGTAACAAATAGGGGGTTAAAAGGCATTTCTGGGGCAGAGTGGCTTATTAGGGAGGCAGAGTAGCGAATAGTGGGTATAAGGCATTTCTGGGGGGCAGATATGCATAACTGTGGCAAATAAAAGGAAATAAAAACAAAAAACTTTTTTTCAATCGTAGTTTTTATTAAATATGAAAAAATAGTTTACATGTGAATTAATATTTACTAGTAAAACTTTTTTTTTCCTGTAGGATTGTCAGGAACTGGGTCCATACAGACAACTGTAATGACCCAGAGCATCCAAAGATGTGTTCAGGAGTTATTGCGGAGTTGGACAGGGTCTGGTGCAGGGCTACTGCACTCTCCAGTGTGTTGAGCACCTAGGGTTGTGCAGCCACATACCAGCGCCCTGACATAGCAGCGGATGTTGTCCAGAACATAAGTGATATCCTCCAGGCACCCTGGAGCAGGCATGAGACATACCTCTACAGGATGCTGCAGGCTGAGAGTAGGGAAGCTAAGCAGAGTACATGAGAAACATAGCAAGCAAGGGGAATGGAGCAAGGAACATAACAGACCAGACATACATGGTACAGGACACAACAAAGGACAGGGAACACAGCAAGGAACACAGGGGATGGAGTGAGGAGCTGACATCCTCGGACGATTTTCCTTTAAGCAAGGATAGGATATCTTAAACTGGGGCATGGGGAGAGGAACTGAAATCCTCAGATAATACAGGGAAAACAGGACAAAGGTACATAAGAGACAGACAAACATTAATACAGGACTAGCCTAGGAATATAAGATAACAATTGGAGATTCCGTCACATCATATGGCCATAGTATGCTTAGCCCACCACTAAGCCAAAGTACTCCAATATTCGGTGGGTCCTAACTCTAAACCCTGCCTACTGAATCACTAACATACTGAAACTAAACATTAAATCTAAACACAGAACAGAGATAAAAACATACCTATAGACTGCAGACTGAAGCAAACATAACAAATGGGTGGGGCACACCTTATAAAGGAAGCAGAGCTGAAGCAAAGAGCAGAACTGGAATCAAGGAATCAGAAGTACAGGTTAGAGCATAAGGAAATCCAGGAATGGATTACAACAAGGGGGAACTCTAGTGAGACGGGGGGAACTCTAGTGAGACGGGGGAGCTAAAAGGAAGCAGCTCTGCAGCCTGGGTGGAGCCTGACAGTATCTCCCTCCGAATGAGCGGACTACCGCTTTGCTGGCTGGTCATAGTGAAGGTTCTTTCCACCATAAGGAGACTTCCAGACAGGAACATGCTGGGTTGGTTGTGGAAATCAAAAACGATGGAACTGTAGCATTGCCTGGGGAATCTCTTGAAGCCACTTTAAAGAGCAACCACTGGCAACCAGCACTACTGCTTTGCTGGCTTGATTTACTACGTACGGACTCACTGGTCAAGGCGCAAGTCCACTCAATAACAGGGGCTGGACCTCCTCCAAGACAGGAATCAGATTAACTGAACAGGAATGAGGAAGCCAACTCTTGCAAGAGCTGACAGAACACTGGAACCAGAATAACAGAAAAACAAAGTCCAGGCAGAAATGGCTGAAAGCACTGCAGTCTCCACTCTGCAAACCCCTGGCCTTTTGCCTGTGGCCATATGTCAGGAACTAGCCTGGGACTATGAGATAACAATCTGAGATTCTGTCACATCATATGGCCATAGTATGCCTAGCCCACCACTACGCCAAAGTAAAGTGGGTCCTAACGCTAAGCTCTGCCTACTGAATCTCTAATAAACTGAAACTAAACATTAAATCTATACACAGAACAGAGAAGGACATACCTTTAGACTGCAGACTGAGACTAACATAACACCTTATAAAGGAAACAGAGCTGAAGCAAAGAGCAGAACTGGAATCAAGGAATCAGAAGTACAGGTCAGAGCAAGGAAATCCAGGAATGGATTACAGCAAGGGGGGAACTCTAGCGAGATGGAGGGGGACTAAAAGGAAGCAGCTCCGCAGCCTGGATGGAGCCTGACAAGGATAGTCTTATATTCAGGCTTTTTTTCCTAAATTAATATTGGAATTTTTGGGGGTCATTTTATAATCAGGGTTGTCTAATAATTGAGCAAATACGGTAAGTTAAGTTTTTTTTTATCTTACATTGGAGATTTCACATATTTTTCAGTGTGACCCTATAACTAATCCATTTAGAGGTGTCCCGCTAAAGGCGATTATCAGTCCCCCCGTGGCTTCTTCAGCTTCTTCAAGTGCGTATCAGGTAGGTTCCGTCTTCTACTGCAGGTCTGTTCTTTAAAAAGTCCTCCTTGGAGTGACGTAAGTAGTGTTGTGCAGTTTACAATTACTATATAATGACTTATAAAGTTAAAGTGCCTCTCTTTAACTTGTTCTCAGTTTATGTAAAAACATAAATAGGTAAAACAAATATCCATATTAAAAATCATGTATATCACATTCAGAAGTGCATAAATGCTGAGATATGTTTTTAAATACAGAAATGAATTTAAAATAAGGAAATTTTAAAAACAATATAATATGCAAGGGAGGTTCTTTATTGTTATTTAAAGACAAAACACCATAAAAGACAGGAAAGAAGATCTGGAAGTTACAAAAAATGAAATAGTTCCAAATCATTGGCTAAACCATCAGGCAGAAGAGTTTTTAAATTAAAAATCCATTTCATCTCCAACTGTCCTATTTTTTCAAAAAATCTTATCCTCTCCAGGAGCGTTCTGCCAAATCTATCACTGTAAATTCCAATAATTGGGGACTGTTTTTGTGGTGTGTGGAAAATTGAAGGGATACTGTATGTTTATCATAACCCCTTCTTTATGTTTCTAAGGTGTTCTTCTATACTGATGTGTAAGGCTCTGGTAGTCCGCCCAACATATTGGAAGCCACAGGGCATCTCAGCATTCCTCCCCATGGTGGTTCTACATGCTAAGCAACACCCACATCTCCGAAAGGCACCTTTTAGTAAACTCCTCGCCAACTTATTTTTAATTTTTGGTGCTTCCTGAAAAATTCTTCTTTTTGGATGTGGCCCTAGAAGATCATCCAAGTTTGGATCTGTCTTTAAGATCTCCCAATGTCGATTTATATTTTTTTCATTTTCTTACCCAGCTATAATTTAAAATAATGGGAACATCTATATTTATATTCCTATCTTTCCCAGGGTACAGGATGTCACGAAAGCACCCTACTCCAAGCGTGCGCGTGACTTGGTTCTGGTGGTAAAAGGGTTAAAATTGGTGGAATTGGTGGAATGACACAACTTAAACAAGTATAATACCTTGGTGCTGCAGAACCAGCACACTGACCACAAGTGTGTAAAAGATACCGTATTTGCTCGATTATAAGACGAGGTTTTTTCCAGAGCAAATGCTCTGAAAAATACCCCTCGTCTTATAATCGGGGTCGTCTTCTAATCAGACCCCAAAAAAATGCTGGCGCCATGCTGCTTACCGGTCGCGAGCAGCGTCTCTTCTGTTAGAAGCAGGGCAGGAAGCTTGCAGCGTCCTCACAGAACTCTATCTCCCCCCTCCCTCCTCTGAGGGCGGGGCCAGAGAAGTTGCTACAGCCGGTCCCCTGCAGAAGTCTGCGAGTGGGAGATCTGCAGTTCAGGTGAGGGGGTGGGGGAGGGTTTTTGAGTATGTGTGAAGTGTGTGTGATTAAGGGAATGAATGAGTATTTAAATGTTTGTGAATGAGTGTGAGTGTGTGTGTGATAGCATGGATGTGTAAGGGGGGTGGGGGTTGTAGCATGGCATATGGAGGCTGTAATCCCACTGCTATCATCCCCAGGTTCCAGCATGTACTGGCTGCCTTGGCTTGATAGGAGTGTGATTGCTGTTAGCAGTTTGATATATATATATATATCAAACTGCTAACAGCAATCACACTCCTATCAAGCCAAGGCAGCCAGTACATGCTGGGTTAAAAGGCATATCATGGGGCTGAGTGGCATATAGGGGGTTAAAATGCATTTCTGGACCTCCAGAAATGCATTTTAACCCCCTATATGCCACTCAGCCCCATGATATGCCTATATACCTCCAGAAATGCTTTATACCCCCCTATATGCCACTCAGCCCCATGATATGCCTTTTAACCCCCTATATGCCAGAGTGGCATACAGGGGTATAAGGCATATCATGGGGCAGAGTGGCAAATAGGGGGGTATAAAGCATTTCTGGGGGCAGAGTGGCATAACTGGGGGGGGCAGGTTGGCAAATAAAAGGAAATTTAAAAAATATATTTTTCTCAATCATAGCTTTTATTTAACATGAAAATAATTTACATTAATTAATATTTACTGGTAAAACTTTTTCCCTATAGGGTAGTCTTATATTCAGGCTTTTTGTTTTTTTCCTAAATTAATATTTTGATTTTGGGGGGTCGTCTTATAATCGGGGTCGTCTTATAATCGAGCAAATACGGTAATACATAAAACAAAGAAATAAAGTGCTGCGAAGGATTTACAAACGACACCACAATATGTGCGGAAATTAAATAATACTTAAACTCATTTAAGTGGATTCTTCAATAGGTTCCTCTGTTGGGAAGCCCATAGAGCCCCTTCTGGGGAATGGAGTTTCTTCTTTGTACCGGTGTAACAGGGAAGATCGGAGGAGAAAGAGTTAAAAAGTAGTAGCTTTAATATAAATAAAAAAGTAGGAGAAATGTGAAGTACCAGGGTATGTTAAGTAATCCTTATGAAGCCCAAACACTGGGGACTGGGGCAGTTGACCCCAGACCGCCTTAAATCTAAGCAAAATGGCCATGTAGCCGCGTACTAAAGTTGTTGATGTGGCCACACAACCTCCAGGGACATTTAATGAGGGACAAAACCCCACAGCAATCGTGATTGCAGGGGTGGCAGCTCCCACTGAGCTTAATACCCAGCATGGGCCCTGCTGGTTTACCTGTGTGTATCGGAGGTCTGCGAGCGGCACCGGGATCTGCAGTTCAGGTAAGGGAGTGGGGGAGGGACTACGATGATTGAGAGAATGAATGAGTATCTGTGAATGAGTATGTGAATGTTTGTAAATGAGTAAATGAATGAATATGTGTGCGATAACCTGTGTAAGTGGGGGGAAAAGCATGTCACAGGGAGGCTGTTTGAGGCAAGTCCCATGCTTCCTATCTGGGTTTTGGGCAGATCCTGTGGATGCAATCAGGGTGCCAGTGCTGACATTATACTAAAGGGGGTGCAGGCTGGAGGCATCACATAAATCAATACTAAAGGTGGCTGGGTGTGGGGTAAACATACAATGTGGGGCAAACTGGGGGTAATACACAAGGCTGTGGGGGCATTACAGTGACCACATTGGCCATGTTTTCCAGGACACATAAAACTTTTACATATTGCTGACCAGCCCATATAAAATGCTGTCCTGCAGTATGGGGGATGTATAGACTCATGGAAGGAACCAACTAGTCAGATATACGTTTTCTCATACTGCAGGGCAGCATTTTATCTGGGCTGGCGGCATAAATACACAAATGGGGCTGCTGGGGGATTAATACACAACGTGCTGGCTGGGGGCAATACACAAGGGGCCAAAAACACAAAAGGGGGAGACAACAACAAAGCAGTGTGAAAAATACTTTTTTTATTTTAAATTGTTGTAGCTTAGCCTGTTTAGATGTGGGTGTCAGTGCCTGGTGTGCGTGGGTTGGTGTGACAGAGGCTGTCCTGGTATGTGTTTTGGGTGTTGGTGTGACAGAGCCTGTGTTGGGGTGTCGGTGTGGCAGAGCCTGTCCTGGCGTTTGTGTTGGGATGTCGGTGTGGCAGAGCCTGTCCTGGTGTGTGTGTGTATTTGGTCATCTGTTTTCTGGCACTTTATTTACTGTAGGAATAAATTGAAGTATTTATTTTTTACTTATTCAGAGATAAAACACCCTCCTGGATTTGTAGTCACTTCAGAGGACAAAACTCTCTAGGCCCAGAAATCAATGAGAGGAAAAGTAAAGGTTTTGTGTTATTTACTCTATTTCTATCTGCACATCTTATTAAAAAGGGTTAGTGCTACTAAATTGTGGCTTCAGGTGTCGCGTGTATGACTTTTTTTTGTCTACTGAGCTACTCTCAATCCCATCACATTACATCAATATGCGTTAGAAAATCAGGAAAAGATAGGCATGGATGGTGGGCTGATTCCAATCATTGGACATACAATTTCCAGGCAGTATGGAAATCAGTAAAATAAGCGTTGGAAAAGTGTTTTGGTTGGGAAGAAAAGCCTCTGTCAAGATGGGGACCTTGCCCAAGTTGTTGTATGTTTTAAGAACACTTTACAAAATGGTTTTATAGAAAGCTTAAAAAGATCTGCTGGCCTATCGCGTTGCATAGTAGGTGAAAGAAGAGAGAGGGTTTTTCTTGGGCCTCAAAACACCAATTATGTGGCTTCTCTATGCACACAATAAAACAAATATAGAAACAGTAATTGGTGGGAGCACTTAAGGAGTTAAATATTTAAACTTAGACAGTAGAACAATAGTACATATAAAAATGTAAAAAGTACAAGGCAGTATCTTTAAAACTAAAACAATTAAAAAATCTGAAATAAACAATGAATCTAGAAATAAACATATGCCATATTTCCAAACAATGTTCGCGTATATAGTGTAACATCGTATAACAATGGATGTTGCAACAATATACTTTTAAATATTTAGCTCCTTAAGTGCTCCCACCAATTACTGTATCTATTGCATTGTAGCTCCAACTTCTGCCTGAAGGGGGGCTTCCACACTTCATAGTTTAATCATGTGTTAGGGCACCCTCTGTTAAACATGTAATCTCCACTTGCTATCTTAGTCTTGTTAACCAATTGTTATACCCTTGCTCCTGACCTCTGGACAGCCCTTCTCAACAGAAACCACAGACCACCTTTAGTAGCAGCACATATCAATAAACGAATACACCAAATTTGCATAATGGTCGGTGTGTATTGCCAAAAATGGAAAACAATCCTTCCCATATATGCCTAGATTTTACAAAAAATATGGCATATCATACATATGAAAAAAATGGGAAGCCTGGGTGATGTCCAGATACGCTGGTCACTCCTCCGTTCTTGCTTCGGTGGTGTGAATAGATTTAAAAAAATTAGACTTACACCTAAGCCTAGGTACAAGACTTTGAAGTTGACCCCTCTCTCGTTCTGTCCTTTTCCTCTGCTACCCTTTCCTTTTGTTTCCTCATTGTTCACTTTAGAGCATGAAAAATGATGCTCGAACATATTGTGAATGTGTCATACAAAATATCCAAATATTCCTTTGGTGTTACACACCTGCCCTATGACACTCTTGCCCTGTACCTAACTTTCCTCCTTTTTCCAGCATATGGAGAAAGACATCTTTCAAAAGGCTGAAAGGAAAGGTAAAAAGGAAAAAAAGATACAAAACCATCTCAGTAACCGACTCATCTGGGCCAGCAACCATGTAGGTAAGAAGCCCCATTTCGATTGTATATGACACTATTCGGACACCCCTAAGATGGTGTAACGCAAAATCCACTTGCCTAGAAAGACGAAGGTTCCAAAGGGGAGAAAACTGGATACTTAAGTACCTTGATGTTTGAGAGCATAACGCATACCTCTGACTTAACAACACCCATCTATGTGACCTTCATGCTAGCACATTTCTAGCTCCAGTTACTTGAACTAAAGCTGCACACATACTCTCAGACATGCTACAGAACATTGGGAGGGGCTGGGGAAGACCCGGCTGTCATGGTCCATATCGGTACCAATGACAAAGTCAGTGGAAAATGGAAGGTCCTAAAAAATGATTTCAGGGAATTAGGAGATAAACTGAAGAAAAGGACCTCCAAGGTAGTATTTTCAGAAATATTACCTGTGCCACACGCAACAGTAGAAAGGCAGCGGGAGATCAGGGAGGTAAATGCGTGGCTAAAGTCATGGTGTAGGAAGGAGGGTTTTGGCTTTCTAGAGCACTGGGCTGATTTTGCGCTTGGGTACAATCTTTATAGCGGTGATGGTCTGCTGTGCTAGGGGAGAGGATGGCTAGAAGGCTGGAGGGGTTTTTAAACTAGTGGTGGTGGGGGGGCACAGAGATCTTGAAAATGGAGATAGCGCAGAAAGGAGAGGGGCTTCAGATCAGAACAAGGGGGGGTGGAGATGGGGGAGGGGCAAGATCAGAACAGAGGAGGTATGTATCAATAAAAAGTCTCATAAAATTCAAGAGACTCAGGTTAATATTAAATGTATGCTTGCTAATGCAAGGAGCCTAAATAACAAAATGGGAGAACTAGAGGCAATAGCATACACTAAGCAATATGATATAATAGGCATAACAGAAACATGGAACAGAAACATGGTGGGATGAGACCCACTTAAAAGGTTATACGTTATATAGGAAGGACAAAAAAAGCAGGAAGGGAGGAGGAGTATGCTTGTATGTTAACAACGAGCTAAAGTCAAATATTAAGCATCTTGAAGGCGACAAGGGATCTGTGGAAGCTTTATGGGTAGATATCAACTTGGGGCAAAAAAAAAGGAAAATAACTACTGGTTGGGATATGTTATAAACCACCTAATGTTAATAATGATGAGGAAGAGCAGCTGTTAGAGCAAATTGAGAAAGCTGCACGTCTGGGTAACACGTTAATTATTGGAGATTTCAATTACCCAGATACAAAAATTGGGATAGAGGGACTAGTAGTTCTGCAAGAGGATTCAGGCTTTTGAGCCTGTTAAATGACACCTTCATGCCACAACTGGTACAAGCACCAACTAGAAAGGATACTTGTTTGGATCTGGTGATAACAAACAATGTTGATCTTGTGTCTGACATTCAAGTGGGGGAGCACTTGGGTAATAGTGATCACAATATGGTGTCTTTTGAAATAAACTCAAAAAAGAAATTGCCCATGAGGAATACTAAAACGTATAATTTTAAGAAGGCCAATTTCAATAAGATAATGGCAGCTTTACAACTTATTGACTAAGAAAATGGCTTTTACAGCATCTGAATCAGACGAATCAGAGGGATCCTATATAAGATATAAGGAAGCCAATAAAGCATGCAAAAAGGTGATTAGATGGGCTAAACTAGAAAATGAGAGGGTGATTGCCAAAGAGAGCAAAACTAACCCTAAAAAATTATTTAATAAAAGGAATGGAGAACTATAGTTATGAAGAAAGGTTAACTAATTTAAATCTGTTTAGTTTAGAAAAACTTCGCCTCAGAGGGGATATGATAACATTATATAAATATATTCGGGGCCAATACAAACCATTGTGTGGAAATCTGTTCATAAACAGGACTATGCATAGGACACGTGGTCATGCGTTTAGACTGGAAGAAAGGAGATTTAGACTAAAGCAGAGGAAAGGGTTTTTTACAGTAAGGACAATAAGGATGTGGAATTCTCTGCCTGCAGAGGTAGTTTTATCGGAGTCTGTACAGACGTTTAAACTGCAACAGGATATATTTATATATATATATTCAGGGATATAATCTTTAATTATGGGGAAACAGCTTATTGATCCAAGGAGAAATCTGACTGCCATTTTGGGGTAAAGAAGGATTTTTTTTCCCTGGTTAGTGCAAAATTGGAAAGAGCAAAACTGTATTTTTTTGGCCTTCTTTTGGATCAACAGCAACAAATTAACAGATATAGGAAAGGCTGAACTTGATGGACGCATGTCTTTTTTCAGCCTATATAACTATGTCACTATGTACAGAGGGCAGCAGAGCTTTATTTTGTGTAATAGCATCTGATGATGTATGCAGTGGCGGCCACAATTCACACACACCAGGCTCCATGTTTAGAGGTGAATTTATGCATACTAAGGATCTACCTAGCTTACAAACAAATGCATATACCATTATGCAATTCATGTGTATCGTTGTCATGGCTCAGGTAAGCAGGTCCGATAGGAGCCCAGTAGCAGGGGATATCTGAAGCTCTGTCTGTACCCTGCAATGCAAAGTGACAGACAGGTAAGTACAGAGAAGAGACTGAAGTCATACACAAGGCTGGTTTACAAGAAAAGACTATATTGATGAGTGTTGGAAGATCAGGTAATACATATAAGACTAGTTTATACAGCAGAGGACTGGAGACCTTCAGGCAGGGCATATGGCAGGAAGCCCTCTGGCAATAAGACGCAGACCGCGACAGTAACAGTAGGACACAGTCATGAAGCTAAATATGGTATCAAGGTGCAAGGTCAAAAACAAACCAGGTTGGTAACAGAAGGATGCAATCGAGAGAGAAAAATACAGGAAATTAAAGAGAATGGTCAAAAGCAACACAGATCAGAACCAGTAGAGAACATAAGAAGTTTTTAGCAGAAATACACGACCACGTACAGAGCCACAGCAGTAGCAAAGGCATTAACTGAGGTGCTGAGCAAGTATTTATAAAGAAAGGGTAACACCCAGGTAAGTAGGTGCAGCTTGTCAGGTGATATGATTTACAGGTTCTACAAACCAGAGAGTGGCCTCTAGAGGTTGCAAGTAAACATGAAATGTGTCACATAATTATCACATAGTCTAGGGCAGGGGCGTCCAACATGCAGCCCGCGGGCCGCACCTCGAACCCTGCTACAACAAGAGCCCTGCTACTTACCTGTGGGAGGGTCATTTGTACTGCACAGAGGAAGCGGAACCCAGCAGAGTTCACGTGACATCACATGACTCTGCTCCAGTCCTGCTTCCTCTGTTCAGTACCAGAGAACGCAGAGGGAGGCCGTGCCCCCTGCTGAAGTCTGTGAGTGGCATCGAGGAGCTGCAGTGCAGGTAAGGGGGTGGGGAGGGTGTTTGAATGAGTATGCGTGATTGAGGGAATGAATCTGTGAATGAATGAGTATATGAATGAATGAGTGTGTGTGTGATAGCATGGATGTGTAAGTGCTGGAACCTAGGCATGATGGGACTGTGATTGCTGTTAGCAATCACACTCCTATCATACCAAGTCAGCCAGGACATGCTGAAACATGGCTAGCTGCTCCCCTTGTGTATTGATGCTGCCAGCAGTATGGGGTCTGCAGATCACTTACAGCCACCCTGTACCAGCATGTACTGGCTGACTTGGCATGATAGGGGTGTGATTGCTAACAGCAATCACAGTCCCATCATGCCTAGGTTCCAGCATTTACTGGTTGGATGTGTAAGTGCTGGAACGTAGGCATGATGGGACTGTGATTGCTGTTAGCAATCACACTCCTATCATTACAAGTCAGCCAGTACATGCTGAAACCTAGCTAGATGCCCCCCTTGTGTATTGATGCTGCCAGAAGTGTGGGGTCTGCACATCACTTACAGCCACCCTGTACCAGCATGTACTGGCTGACTTGGCATGATAAGAGTGTGATTGTTCAATATGCCAAGTCATATTGGTAATTTTTTTTTGTCCAGTTGTGGTGTGTTACATACTTTTATTAAAAATGTGAGTTTTTATTGTTATTTTTAAAGATGGGGTCATTTTTGGTTTTGGCTAAGTGAACCGTGAATGTTTTGGTCCAGATTTTTCATTTTGGTGCATCCCTAGAATAAATAGAACTATTTCATTTGTAACTATCCTGAATTTGTAGTCACAACACTTTCTAGGCCCAGATATCAGTGAGAGGAAAAGTAAAGGTTTTGTGTCATTTACTTTATTTTAATCTGCATATTTTATCAATGGCCATATTTTCTCACAGTGAAAAATGAGTGCGGCCCGCGCACGTATACAATTCTGATGGCCCGCTGCAGAACAAACTGGTCTAGGGTGTCAGGCTGGAACCCTGACAAACATGCACAATGTATCTGTCCTCAGTGGCGTCTCCAGCTTTCATATTTAGAGGGGGGCACATGGGGGGCCAGGGACCAAAGTAGGGGGACAAATTAAAAAACGGTACATATACACTATGTATATATATATAGATATATATATATATACACACACACACACACGTTAGACGTGCATTTTTAACTACATAATATGCACTTATCTCTTTGAAGTAAAGACCGTGATTGAAATATGATTTCAAAATAACAGCTAAACTGGCAGTTATTTCTCATTCTTTAACCCCTTAACGACAATCCACGTACATGTACGGGGTTGCCGTGCAACGGGTTAACGACAATGCCCGTACATGTACGGGCTGCCGTTAAACAGCTGCATCGCCGCGATCGCGGCGTTTTCGCCGCGATCGGCGGCTTTGCAGCATCCACGGAAGCCTCCCAAGTGAGGCTGACCGTGGATCCGGGGAGGGCAGCCCTCGGCAGCCCTCCCCGGAAGAAAAATGGCCGCCGCCGCACCGATCATGAAAGATCGCGGCGGCGCCCGGCTAAAACAGCTTAGGAAGCGATCTGAATCGCTTCCTAAGCATAAATGGTGTTACTGACATGCCTCGATATCGAGGCATATCAGCAACACTAGCCCCCGACCCCCGATCACCTTGTGATTGCTCCGAAGAGCAACCACAAGTTCCATCCTATGAATGACGTTGCCGTCATTCACAGGATGGAATTAACAATAGATCTTAGTTCACAGAGGGTCTATCCAGACCCTCTTGTGAACTCTCGAGCTCCTCCTGCAGGTTGAATGCAGGTACTGCATCCAACCATGCAAGGTCAATGGAGCCCAGCTCACTAATGAGTGATTAGTAAAAAAAAAAATAAAAAAAAATTTAAAGAAAATTTTTTAAAAAATGTTTAAAAAAATAAAAATAATATGGTAACATATAAAAATCCCCACTGTCACCAAAAAAAAAAAAAAAAAATTAATAAGCAAGTCCTAAAATTCTTTATCTTTACAAAAATTCCAGCATGGAAAGAGTTAAAATATTGGCATTACAAATGCCCATAGGGTGTCTCGTATTAAAAAATGCATGAGTGGATGGGATAAATTGAATTGGCCGGGTTCAAAGGTGTCCCAAATATGGGACATGGGGGCAGTAGGATCAGATGTCTAAATGGCCAAAAAATACACACCTCACAAAGGCGGCCTTTTACCTCCCAAATAACCCAACAAACCCATGCATGTGGGGTATCACTGCGCTCAGGAGATGTTACTGAACACATATTGGGGTGTTGTTTGACACGGACATATACCAGGAGCGATAATTTTATACCTGAAGTACAACGTGTGTGGAAAAAAATACAAAAAAATTTACTACCATAAAGTTTCACAAAGGCTGGTGGTAAAATTAGTGCATGGAAAGGGTTAAATTACCAGCATGTGAAATACCTTGGGGTGTCTAGTTTTTAAAAATATATGACTTGATGGGGTAAATTGCATTGGCCGGCTTCAAAGATACCCGAAATGGCACATGGGGGGAAGAATTACCAGATTTGGAAAAAAAGGTTTTGAAATAGCAAAACGCTACCTGTACTTATTGCCCCATAACGTGCAGAAAAAAGCAAAAAAACATAAAAACATTGGGTATTTCTAAACTCAGGACAAATAGTAGAATCTATTTAGCAGGTTTTTTCATTCGTTTTTGCAGATGAGTAAAAGTTTTTTGTTTAAAAAGTGAGAAAAAGTAATTTTTTAACAAAAAATCCCCATATTTTATCATTTTTTTTATAGTAAATTAGATGATATGATAAAATTAATGGTATCTAAAGAAAGCCCTGTTTGTCCTGAAAAAAACAATATATAATATGTGTGGGAGCATGAAATGAGAAAGAAGAAAATCACAGCTAAACAGGAACACCGAAAAATGTTAAAATAGCCATTGTCCCACAATATACTACGAGTAATAACCCCTATTGTCCTTAAGGGGTTAATATTAGCCCCTGCTGACAATATATATAAATATTAGACCCTGCTGCCGATATATAGAAATATTACACCCTGCTTCTGATATATATTAATATTAACCCCTGCTGCGGATATATATTGATATTAGCCCCTGCTGCGGATATATACTTATATTATACCCTGCTGCCGATATACATAAAAATTATACCCTGCTGCCGATATATATTAATATTTGACCCTGCTACCAGTATATATTAATATTAGCCCCTACTGCCAATATATATTATTAGTCCCTGCAGCCAATATATATAAAATTAGCCCCTGCAGCCAATATATATTAATATTAGCCCCTGCTGCCGATATATATATAAATACTAGACCCTGCTGCCAATAAATATTAATATTAGCCCCTGCTGCCAATATGTTAATATTAGCTCCTGCTGCCAATATACCGTATTGGCTCGGATATAGGCCGCCCCCGTATATAGGCCGCACCCTAAAAGTTTGGTGCTTTTTTAAAGAAAACTTTTTTTTTCTTTAAAAAAGCACCAAAAAAAACATGCTGCCACTCTGTCCCCCCCCCGAGATATGCTGCCACTGTCCTCCCTCCCCGAGATATGCTACCACTGTCCTCCCCCCCGAGATATGCTGCCACTGTCCTCCTCCTCCCCCCCGAGATATGCTGCCACTGTCCTCCTCCTCCCCCCCCGAGATATGCTGCCACTGTCCTCCTCCCCCCCGAGATATGCTGCCACTGTCCCCCCCCGAGATATGCTGCCACGCGTATTGCGTAGATGTCCCCCGCTGGCCCCGCAAGACACCCGGGATTCTGCTCCGGTAAGTCGGGGGTGGGCAGAGGTAAAACGCATCGTGCGGACGGTCCGCACAATGCGCTTAGACAACCTCCCGTGCCGGCACCCCCCCCCGTGGGAAGTGCTGGCAGGGGAGGCTGTCTGAGCGTATTGGGGAGTAGGATGCAGGTCCCCTGCACCGCTGCGGGGGATCTGTATCCTAACCCCTCTGCCTGGCCTGCGCCCGGGACTGCATGTCCCGGGCGTCGGGCGCTAGACCCCGAATATAGGCCGCACCCCCACTTTAAAGACTTAAAGTGGGGGGAAAAAGTGCGGCCTATATTCGAGTCAATACGGTATATTAGCCCCTGCTGTCGATATATATATTAATATTAGCCCCTGCTGCTGATATATATTAATATTGGACCCTGCTGCCGATATATATAGTATTAGTCCCTGCTTCCTATATATATAAATATTTGCCCCTGCTGCAAATATATATATAAATATTAGACCCTGCTGCCAATATATTTTATAGTGAAAAAATTGGACCCTACCCAAGCATTTCCTTGGGCCCCGCTCAACGCTTCCTTGCATGCAATCACTCCCTCCGCTACCATACTAAAAAAAATATATATTTCCCACACTGACTGCAGATCAGGGGAAGACCGCGAGAGTCAGTCCTGCACCGTTACATTGAGAGGTCCTCGCCCCTGTAATCATCCCCAGAGTCCCTTTGTCCCCTCATTCACTAAACCATACCGCTCTTTTACTTACACCCTGTAGTTCAGGTATAGATCAAATAAACAACACATGGAAACAGCACATGCAACTGAATGAGATTAAAAAAAACTTGTATTTGCAGGTATACATAAATAATGTATGGAAACATAGCATTGCAGGTATAAACCAACAGAACACACAAACCCAGCATTGCAGGTATATATCAACTGGAAATCACATGTACACTCAGCACTGAAGGTTTAGATCAAATAATCAACACATGGAAACAGCACTCCAGGTATTGATCAACTGAATAAGACATGCAAATCCTATATTTGCAGGTAAACATAAATAATGTATGGAAATATAGCCGATACAGATGAACAGAATGACACAAAACCCAGCTTTGCAGATATAAATCAATTGGAAATTACATATAAACTCTGCATTAAAGGTATAGCTAAAACCCCCTAAATTACAGGCATAGATCACTGGTAGCACACCCCAAAGCCAGCCCTGGTGTCCACACTGCCCACATAGAACCTGACCAGCACCCAAATTACACATTGTGTCAACTTTGTCCCCAAACAGCTGAACGTACGCCATGTTTGTCCCATAAACACCTCTCCCTCCTAATCTATCCTATCTACCCCCTCTCCCTCCCAATCTATCCTATCTACCCCCTCTCCCTCCCAATCTATCCTATCTACCCCCCTCTCCCTCCCAATCTATCCTATCTACCCCCTCTCCCTCCCTATCTACCACATCTGCCTCCCTATCTACCACATCTGCCTCCCAATCTATCCTATGTACTCCCTCTCCCTCCCAATCTATCCTATGTACCCCCCTCTCCCTCCTAATCAATCATATCTACCCCCTATCCCTCCCAATCTATCCTATCTACCCCTTCTCCCTCCCAATCTATCCTATCTACCCCCTCTCCCTCCCAATCTATCCTATCTACCCCCTCTCCCTCCCAATCTATCCTATCTACCCCCTCTCCCTCCCAATCTATCCTATCTACCCCCTCTCCCTCCCAATCTATCCTATCTACCCCTTCTCCCTCCCACTCTATCCCCTCTCCCTCCCAATCTATCCCTATCTACCCCTTCTCACTTCCTATCTACCTCTTCTGACTTTCTAACCCCCTCCTAACTTTCTACCCCCCCCTCCCCTTTGAAGTTCACTTACCTTGAGCTTGTCCAGCGGTGAGATCGCGAGGTCTCTGTATCCCTGGTTCTGCCGGCTTCACTGCTGGGCGCCGGATATGACGACATATACCGGCGCTCGGCTTGAAATGCCGGCACTACGAACAAGGCAGAGGCCTCGCGGTCGCGGAGAAGAGTGAGAGGCGCCGAACAGTTGCTGAGAACTTATTCCTCAGCAACCGCTCGGCGCCTCTCACTCTCTCCTCCGGGTCTATTAAAAAAAAAAAAAAAAACGGCGTTTCAATTGGGGGGGCACACCGGGGGGCACAGCATGATGTAGGGGGGTCATGGCCCCCTCTGGCCCCCCCCTGCCGACGCCACTGTCTGTCCTAATGATGTAATAATGTAACTTCTTTACTAGCAGTGTTTGATGGTCGTCTGGAAACTGCCTTACCTGAGAGATTGAGCATAAAATCATAAAAGGTGGTACCTGACCCCTGCAAGATTAGCCGAAAAGGGAGGAGGAGGGTTGGGCCTATGCTGTTGCACACAACAGGGGTACGTGTTTCACATCTGGTGGGCATGCCTGAGAGCTTCCTCCCTGTGGAAAGGAATGTTTGAATTAATAAAGAAGGTCACTTATATTGAGCTCTTCTGGCAACCTTCCACTGACTGGCTACACCTTTTTCATGAATATATTCCGGGGTATCACCGGAAACTTATAATACATATCCTCATAGCAACCAAGCTGGTCCTGGTGAGAAAGTTGAGATCTACATGTGTCCCCTCGCAAGAGGAGGTTGTAGAACTTCTGGAATGTCATAGAGGTCTGGGACACACATCACACGCCTTATTGAACACTCTAAAATCTCAAGATGCAGTATGGAGAGAGAGGCTGATCAACAAGCAGAGTTATGTCTGGGATTATTGTCATACCACTTTATAAATCTTTCCATTGGGAAGTTCAGAGGATGCATACTTATTGGTGACATGGCTGTGAGGGTTAGATGTAGGCCATGGGAGCAAGGGGGCGACATTGTCTGACCTTTTGCGAGTTATTGCAAACATTAACACACAAGCATTCTGAATTGTGCAATTATGTTTTTTTATGTTTGATTCTTTTCACATATCGTTACACTGAAATACACTGAAAATTGAAATACACTAGTCAACCATAACATTATGACCACTCATAATAACACAGATTTTCTTGTTATCATGGAACCCATCAGGGTGGGATAAATTCGGCAGCAAGTGAACATTGTGTATTTTATGCAGCCTGTTAAACTAGGGGTGCTATTTGGGGAGCACAGTCTGTTGAAGGTCCATTTCATACCTTTGCCTAGTCACAGACTAGGTGTAAATGGATTTAATACAGATGGGGCTGGTGCTCAAGTAGGAGAGGATGGAGGGCTCTTGTCAAAGTCCCTTGGTTTCTTATACATCAAATTTTGACAAGAGCCCTCCATCCTCTCCTACTTGAGCACCAGCCCCATCTGTATTAAATCCATTTACACCTAGTCTGTGACTAGGCAAAGGTATGAAATGGACCTTCAACAGGCTGTGCTCCCCAAATAGCACCCCTAGTTTAACAGGCTGCATAAAATACACCCCCTGATTACCCATCTTGCTGCCAGGTTTACAGAGGCTTATACACCTGGAAGGAATATCTGTGTGGTTGAATCTCTGATGAAGTATAAGGAAAGGCTGGGGTTCAAACAATATACCATATTGGCCCAAATATAGGCCACCCTTTTTCCCCCACTTTAGGTCTTTAAAGTGGGGTTGTGGCCTATATTCGGGGTTTAGTGCAGGGATGCGCAGTTCTTATCACTTGACGCTGGGGACATGCAGTTTTTTTTTCATTTAGCCCTGTTGCGGGTAAGCAGCAGGGTTGGGATCCAGATCCCCGCAGCGCTGCAGAGGACCTGGCTCCTCCTCTCCGGCAGCCTGCGCAAACGTTCACTGGCTGCGGCGATGCACGTAGACAACCTCCGCTACCGGCACTTCAGCCTGTGCGTCTCCATCATAGAAGCCCTGGCTGAAGTGCCGGCAGTGGAGGTTGTCTGCGGGCATTGCACAGACGTCCACCGGCCGGCCCCACTAGACAGGGAGTCTGGGGGTGCATTGGTAAGGGGGGCAGAGTGGCACTTCTAGGGGGCATAAAGCATATCTAGGGGGACAGAGTGGCATATCTGTAAGTGGGGCGCATTATGAATTAAGGGGGACCTTAAAATGGCTATTGGTTTTCTGTCTGTATATAACATATGCTGACAAACTGATGGATACCAAAAATGTTAAAATACATATATTCCTGTTCATTAGATAAAATACTGTTTTACCATTCCACTAATGTGTATTTTTTCTTTAAAAGTATTTTTTCCTTTAAAATAGCACCAAACTTTAAGGGTGCGGCCTACATTCGGGTGCGGCCTATATGCGAGCCAATACGGTATCTCCAAGAGCTCAAGGTATGGAATGAAGGTGTATAAGCTTTGCAAGAGCGAGTCCGGGTATACTCAGGTCTTCCAGGTATACCGGAGAAAGGATAGCCTCCTTGACTCTGTAGGTTGCCCAGAACATCTGAGAACCACTGCCAAGATTGATAACTTCTACACGTGTCCCCTTGTTCAAGCATCTGTATTGTGTTGATACAGTAGGTTGTGGCACTATACTGTACAGAAAACTGCATAATTAAATACCATCATTTGAAATACCTTGGGCTGTCTAGTTTTCAAAAAATATGGTTTGATGGGAGTAAATTGAATTGACTGGCTTCAAAGATGTCCCAAATAGGGCATGGGAGCAGGATGACCAGATGTCAAAATGCCAGTTTGAAAAGTATGCACATCCTAAATGTGGACTTGTACACCCTAACAACCCAACAAACCTATGTTCGCACATGTTCACTTCATCAAATCTGGCACTCTTCGAAAAAAGTTTGGACATGCCTGCTCTATGGCTATATTTAACACAAGTTTCCCTGTAGTGACCCAGAGATCTGACACTTCACCAGAAGTCTTCAGACAAAACCCAGAGAGTTCCCAGGAATGCTTCTCGTACTGCAGTAGCAGTGGATGCATGGCTTTTTAATAACGCCCATTAGTACCCACAATTTAAAAAATAAATTGGGTCCATGCTTTGCTAAAAAAGAATTAGGGCTAGCAGCACAGAACTGCTGGGTGTAAAGGTTACATTGGGAGACATCATCTCCCAGAAGACATCATCTCCCAGAAAAAGCTGCATAAACTGCAAGGGGATAAATCCTGTTACATCAGTATTGGTGCCAGGAATTATAGTAAAAGAAGGGATAACTGGCCTATAACGATTAGGAAAACAGCATTCAGATCCAGATATGGGCACTTTGAATACTTAATAATGCCATACGGTCTGTGCAATGCCCCCCGCCACTTTCCATCACTTCATGAACAATGTTTTTAGAGATATATTGGATCAATTTGTCGTGGTCTATCTGGATATTTTAACCTACTTAGCTTCATTGTCGATGCACAGAGACCACTTTTCTAAGGTGCTGATGCGACTACAATAGAATAGGTTATACGCTAAACCCAAGAAATGTGTTTTTGAAACCCAATCGGTGGAGTTTTTGGGTTTTATTCTGTCCCCTACCAAGGTTGAAATGGACCCTAAGAAGATCACAACCCTCCTGCAATGGCCACCTCCCACAGACTGAAAGGGCGTCCAAAGGTTCGTGAGTTTTGCTAATTTCTATTGGAAATGTATCAGGAACTTCTCTAAGGTCATTCAACCCATCAGTCAAAAGAAAGTTCTGTTGGTCCGAAGCCACTCAAAGAGAATTCGACGTCCTAAAAGAGAGGTTCACCTCAGCACCTATATTGGCCCATCCAGTACCACAAAGACCATACGTACTCAAGGTGGATGCTTCTGACTCTGCGGTTGGAGCAGTCCTGTCCCAAAGGGATGATTCTGACAACCAACTTCATCCAGTTGACTTCTTCTCCTGGATGCTGACCCCCGTAGAAAGGAACTATGGCGTGGGAGAGAGAGAAATGCATGAAAATGGCCTTAGAAGAGTGGCGAAATTTTTGGAAGGTACCCTTTATCCCATCACTGTCTACACAGACCATAAAAATATGGAGTATTTCAGAACTGCCAAACGTTTGCAACCCAGACTTGCCAGATGGTCTCTGTTTTTCTCATGCTTTCAACTACATATAACATATAAACCAGGATCCCGTAATACCAAGGCCGACTCACTCTCACGCATGTTTGAAACACCCACATCGCATCCTCAGGAAGAGGACATCGTACTGAAACTGGGACATTTCTTGACTATCACACGATCCTTATGGGACGCCTTCCACCTTCATTCCTCATTCCTCAGATATGATCATTTCCGATACCCAAAACCTGCAATTGAAAGGAGGGTTCTACTATCATGATGATATGCTCTATGTTCCTCCTGAAGTACATCTTAAGGTGTTGCAGCATTGTCATGACACTCCTGCGGCTGGGCATGGGGGCATCACCCAAACCATTATAATACAAAGAACATTCTTGTGGCCTACCCTCAAGGAAGATGTCCAGCAGTTTGTACAATCCTGCAACATTGGCGCCAGGTCAAAGGACTCTCGTAACAAACCTGCTGGTCTTTTATGTCCACTGCCTGTCCCCGTGAAACCATGGTCTGAGATTTCCATGGATTTTATCACCAATCTACCTTCATCAAACCAATATGCCACTCTCATGGTAATGGTAGATAGATTCACAAAAATGGCTCATTTTATTCCAGCTAAACATCTGCCTACTGTGGACGAAACAGCTGAGTTCTTTGTGAAAGAGAGCTTCCGTTTACATAGATTACCGGAAAATATAGTGTCTGACAGAGGGGCTCAAGGATATGGAAAGCCTTTTGCGATGAATTACATATACAACATTCGTTATCCACTGCCTTTCATGAGTAATGGACAAACTCAACGTACGAACCAGACATTAGCGCAGTATCTCCATTGTTTCACCTCTCATCTGCAAGACGATTGGTGTCCACTCTTACCATTGGCGGAATTCGTATAACAATCACATCCATTCCACTACACGAAAGTCCCCCTTTTTCTCTAACTACGGTTTCCACCCTTCTATGCTCACACTTACTAAAGCTCAACAACAATACAAACTACATTCGGATAAACATTGTACCACTGCCCCCACTTACAGACTCGGAGACAAGGTGTGTCTGTCGACTAAGGGCAATGATTATATGGGTACTCTCCCCAGTAGCAGTTGAATTGACTTCTATGATGATTCACACTATTTTACATCTCTTCCAAAACCTTGGACCGTGAATCCTTTTCTTGGCAGCCATCCAGATCCTCCTGTCCTGTTGTCATTGACAACTCTGATAAGATACTGAATTCCGGAAGGTACAGAGGCTCTTCAATACCTCATACAATGGAGGCCTTACAAGGTTAATGATAATTCTTGGGAAGATGCTAGGGAGGCAAATGCTGATGAGTTGGTAAACCTGGTCCTTTGAGAGCTCTGAGGTCTCTCCTTAGGGGGGAGCCTGTCACAGTCTGTGTCACAGTCCGCAACGCAGCTGTTCACCAGAGTACCCATATCTAGCGGGTACTTGATCCTTACCTCCTCCGCTGCCTTCTCTCCCCGTCCTCCAAAAGTGTTGTGGTCCTCGCCGTGGACGGTCCTCTGAGTACCCACGTCTGGTGGGTGCTTGTGTTCCTCCGCCGCTGCTGTCCCTCCCAGTGCTCCAGGAGGTGGGCGCACACACCACGCCCCCTTCTTATCACATACTCCTGTGGAGGAGAAGGGACATACACAGCACTACATCATAGATTGGGGCGGGGCTTAGGACCGCGGCAAGTTTAAAAACTGAGCGCTGACTCTCATTCAGTGCTTGGCTGGGCTCACTACTCTTGCAGTAGTTTACCTACAATCCTTCTGTTGCTGATGCTTGCCTGTTTTTGACTATGTTGATCTCTCCATTCCTGACCCAGCTTGCCTGACCATCCTATTGAAGTTTGTTGCTGATATTTGCCTGTTTATGACTACAGTGAGGAAGATAGACAGATCTATAAAATTAGGCAGGAAGAGGCAAAGAAAGTTATAAAAACTGCCAAATCACAGGCAGAAGAGCGAATTGCCCTATCAGTAAAAAATGGAGATAAAACATTTTTTAGATATATAAATGAGAAAAGGAAAGTTAAACAAGGATTAGTTAGACTAAAAACAAAAGGCATATATGTAGAAGAGGATAAAGGTTTAGCTGACTGCCTCAATGAATATTTCTGTTCAGTTTTTACAGATGAGAATGAAGGAATGGGACCTCAGTTGGGAAAAAAGACTGAATCATTTGAAATATGTGAGTTTATCGAGGCGGAGGTTTTACTTCAGTTGTCTAAGGTAAAGACAAATAAGTCGATGGGGCCTGATGGGATACACCCCAAGTTATTAAAAGAGCTTGGGGGTGTACTAGCAAAACCGTTAACTGATATATTTAACGAATCATTGGTAACGGGAGTTGTCCCTGGGGATTGGAAAGTAGCGAATGTTGTGCCTATACACAAAAAAGGCAGTAGGGAGTGTAATATTGTCAAAAACTGCAGACACTCAGAGATGACTTTTAACAGCAACTTTCTTTATTTTGTTTCTTAACACCACCATATTCCTCCTTCCATGTCCCAGCTCCCAGCAAGCTAATCCTACACTTCCTGTTCCTGTCCAGAGTCCTCTTCCCTTAAAGGGAAAGAGATGCTTACTGTATGTTACATCACCCCCTTTTTTTAAAAAAAAACAAAAAACAAAAAAAACTTTTGAAACATAAACATTACAACATTACGATTATTGGAAGGTTAACAATCCCCAAATAGGATTTAAATTATCATTACTATGCCTCCTCAATTAATCTTGATGGGGCTCTTCTTTCCCTCACAGGATAGCGTCTTGTATGGCTGAGACCATCGTTTTCCAATGAACTATTTATGTCCGTTGGAGCATTACTGTGTGCAGTAACAGCTTCGCCGGTCTGATGTGGTTCAACAACATTTGCTGTAGGTATAGTTTTGAAGTGTGAAGCATTTCTAGTTATGGAGTGTCCATCTCGCTCCGCTGTAACCATGCTTCCTTTTCTGGCAGTTACATAGTATTCTGCTGGGTCATACACTGGAGTCGTCTTATTATGCGGCCTTTGACGTACAACAACTTTATCACCCCTGTGAAGAGAAGATGGCTGGGCATGACGTCTCTTGTCTGCATACCGTTTCATTTTCTCCTTGTTATGCATATCTGTTGATCTTACAGTAGATTTATCTGGTAGTGTATGTGTAGCCACATCAGGAATACGAATGCGAGGGGTTCTGTTAAAAAGTAGTTGTGCAGGAGCAGCATTAGTTGTTGAATGTGGTACATTTCTGTAGTTGCGCAGGAATCTGTACAGTGCCTGCTTCAATGGTATATGCTCCAAATGAGCTGCTTTAATTCTCTTCCCTAACGTGCGCATAAATCTTTCTACGATTCCATTTGCTTGTGGCCAGCAGGGTGTTATCTTTCTGTGAGTGAATCCAAGATATTCTGAAAATTGTACAAACGTATGGCTATTAAATGGAGGCCCATTATCCGTTTTGACTACTCTTGGAATGCCAAATGATGAGAAAATATTGTCTAATTCCGGTATGATACTAGAAGCTGAGGTTGACGTGATGAATGCAATTGCAGGAAATCTTGAATGTTCATCAATAGTCACCAAAATGTATTGACCATTAGGCAGCGGCCCATAGATATCAACTGCAATTTCCTCCCAGACAGTTTTAGGTAGAGGAGACATTTGTAAAGGTTCCGACTTTGAGGAATGGGTAACTAGCTGACATGTGGAGCAATGTTTTATAGTGTTTTCAACCAATTGATCCATGCTTGGAAACCATACTTTTTCCCGGAGAAGTTTTTTTGTACCCACAATTCCCAGATGGCCTTCATGAGCAATTTGTATCACTAAGTGGCGTAAAGCCTTAGGAACAACCAGCTTGGTGCCTCGGAGAATGAGACGCTCCTCTGTGACTGACAGCTCTGCCCTTACATTGGAGAATGATTTCAGTTCCTTGAGATTTATTTCAGGATCTGGAAATTTTGTTCTTTGAATTTCATGCCATTTTCCGTTCTGTAAGATGTGGATTAAGGCACACAGTGTCTTATCATTTGTAGTCGCCGCCACAAACTGAGCAGCTGAAAGTGCCTTTGGTATTGCATGAGTTGTGACAAAGTTGATATAGTCTTCAGTAGACCAATGAGTAGGTTGATTCACTTCTGTGGGATGTCTTGAAATGTAGTCAGCTGGATTACTGTATTTTCCAGGTCTATGAACAATTTTGTAATTATAGCCTTGTAGTCGCAGACCCCACCGTTCAATCCTTGCAGGCATTTTGGCTCGTGGATTTCCAAAAATGGTAAGTAAAGCCTGGTGGTCTGTTACAATGGTGAAAGGAGCTCCATAGAGAAACAGATGAAAATGCTCACATCCCCAGACAACTGCTAAGCTTTCTTTTTCAGGCTGAGAATATTTTTTTCTGTGCTAGTTAAGCTTTTACTGGCATAGGAAATAATGAATGGATCAGACTTGTTAGCTTTATATTGCACTAGGATAGCTCCCAGTCCCACTGGACTTGCATCCACAATCAATTCAGTGCGTAAATCTGGATCAAAATAAGCCATTGTTGTTGTCGAACAGAGTTCACTTTTAATAGCATCAAAAGAGACTTGGCATTCTTGAGACCATTTGAATTCACAGCTCTGTTTGGTGAGTTCTCGTAATGGTGCACTAATTGTGGAAAAGTTTTCAATGTATCTAGCACAGTAGCTGGACATGCCAAGAAAGGAACGAACTTCACTGACATTCTGAGGAACTGAGGCCATTTTGATTGCCTGTACCTTATTTGGATCAGGCTGCATTCCAGCTGCCGAGAAGATGTGACCATAGAACTCCAAGGAAGTTTTGTTAAATTCACATTTCTGTTTATTCAAGGTAAGACCCTGAGATGATAAACACTCAAAAACAGCACGTAATGCACAATTGTGTTCAACCTGGGTTCTACCAAATACTAGAATGTCATCACTGTAGTTGAAAACATTGGGAATATGATGAATTACATTCCTTATAGCATCTTGAAAGATTTCTGCAGCAGAACAAACCCCAAATGTTAACCGTTTATATCTTCTGAGGCCTAAATGTGTAGAGAATGTTGTCAGGTATCTGGATTCCGGGCTCAATTCCAGCTGATGGTAACCCTTATTAAGGTCCAGTCTGGAAAATACAGTTGCGCCATTTAGCAGATGGATAATGTCATTTATTGTGGGAGAGATGTGTCTTTCCCGCTGAATGGCAACGTTTGGAAGGCGCATGTCAACACAAAGTCTCACCTTGTCAGGAAATTTTGGTTTTGGAACTACCACAATTGGAGAAACCCATGGAGTGGGACCAGTGACACATTCAATGATGTCTTGCTCTTCTAAACTTTGGAGTTCTTCTTCTACTTTTTGTCTCAGATGAAATGGAATTCGCCGATGAGCTTGTGCAACTGGGCGAATGTTCTCATCCACATGAAGATGTACCTGAAAGTCTTTCAATTTTCCAAGGCCACTGAACAAAGGAGAAAATTCATTTAGCATATGTTGTACATCCTTGTCATCGGGATCAACTATCGTATGAACGATCTGGATGAGACCCAGGTTCATGGCGGTATGGTAACTAAGAAGACAGCCTCCAGATCCTTGTAAGATGTAAAAATTCGTCCTCTGACTTTTATCCTTGTAACTAATGTCAGCATCAAATTTTCCCATGGTAGGTAGTGGGGTTTGTGAACCGTATGGGAAGATTTTAGTGTGAACACTTTCCAGAACAGGCTTCAATTTCAATAGTTCATATGTGTCACTGTCTAAGATATTCACTGATGCTCCAGTGTCAATAGTAAATGCAATGTCAGTGCTGAATAAAGTGAGTGTAACACTAGGAGACTGTGCAGATTTACCAGTGGAAGTAATGAAAACATAGTCACCCGTCGTGGTGGAAATCTCCTCTGCCTCTTCATGCAACATTTGCACATTAGCTTTGTGTGCTGAGCTGAACGAAGTCTTGGTATTTGTTGATTTGCAGACAGCAGCAAAATGGTTCTCCTTCCCACATTTACTGCATGTTTGGCCTAAAGCTGGACATTTATTTATATGAGGAAAGTTCTTCCCACATCTGTAACATGTTTTATTCCGTTTTGTGCGGATGTCAGGTGTAATTTTATGTCGCATCTGATGCACATGTGAATCAGGTTCCTTTTCTATTGAAGCTGCTTGATAATCTACAATTTCTATGGCACGAGCCATTGTAAGAAGGTCAGGCAGAGTATAGTCTTGCTGTAATGCTTTGCGGCGTATAGTAGATGATGTGCAAGATACAATAACTTGTGTGATAATTTCATCATCAACATCAGCAAAAGCACATCCTTGGGCCAGGTCTTTTAAGCGTGTGACATATGTGTCCATGGATTCTTCTGGAAGTTGCTTAGTAATCCTAAATTTGTATCTCTCATATCTGATGTTCTGTCTAGGGTTGAAATAATCTGTTAAGGCTTTGGAGCAGCCACAGTATGTATCAGTATCTGCAGCAGATAGTGTGCTGAATATGTCATATACCTCTGTGCCAGCATAGTGTAGTAATAAAGCTCTTTTTCTTTTATCATCTTTTATGTCCATAGCATCCAGAAAGTTGTCAAATCTAGTAAGCCATTTCTTCCAGTTATGAGCCAGGTTATTAACATCAGTTGTATCAAACTTTGGGAACATGTGCAGGGAATCTGCCATCTTAGCTGTGCTCACCAGTGTGCAGCAGAACTTTGTCTGTGTGCAGCAGGTCTCCAATTCTTCTCCTCGTCGCCAATTGTAATATTGTCAAAAACTGCAGACACTCAGAGATGACTTTTAACAGCAACTTTCTTTATTTTGTTTCTTAACACCACCATATTCCTCCTTCCATGTCCCAGCTCCCAGCAAGCTAATCCTACACTTCCTGTTCCTGTCCAGAGTCCTCTTCCCTTAAAGGGAAAGAGATGCTTACTGTATGTTACAGGGAGGAGTCGGGCAACTACAGGCCAGTTAGTCTTACATCTGTAGTGGGAAAATTAATGGAAACCATGTTAAAGGAAAGGATTGTTGAACATCTGAAGTCACATGGCTTTCAAGATCAAAAACAACATGGGTTTTCCTCAGGAAGATCTTGCCAAACAAATCTTATTGATTTTTTTGATTGGGTGACTAAAGTAATTGATCAAGGTGGTGCAGTAGACATTGCGTATCTGGATTTCAGTAAGGCCTTTGACACTGTCCCACATAGAAGACTTATAAATAAACTGCAATCTCTGGGTTTAGATCCCAATGTTGTTGAATGGATTAAGGAGTGGCTGAGTGACAGAAAACAGAGGGTTGTAGTCAATGGCGTATATTCAGAACAAGGTCTTGTTACCAGTGGGATACCTCAGGGATCTGTACTTGGACCCATTCTCTTTAATATTTTCATTAGTGATATTGCAGATGGTGTTGATGGAAAGGTATGTTTATTTGCCGACGACACAAAAATTTGCAACAGGGTTGATGTTCCTGGAGGAAGAAGCCAAATGGCAAACGATCTAGGTAAGCTGGAAAAATGGTCAGAGCTGTGGCAATTGGCATTTAACGTGGATAAATGCAAAGTAATGCACCTGGGGCATAAAAACCCAAGGGCAGAGTATAGACTATTTGGTACTGTCCTAACCTCAACGTGTGAGGAAAGGGATTTACGGGTAATTATTTCTGAGGATTTAAAGGTAGGTAGACAATGCAGTAGAGCAGCAGGTAATGCTAGCAGAATGCTTGGTTGTATAGGGAGAGGTATTAGCAGTAGGAAGAGGGAAGTGCTCATGCCGCTGTACAGATCACTGGTGAGACCTCACTTGGAGTATTGTGTACAGTACTGGAGACCATATCTCCAGAAGGATATAGATTTGTTGGAGAAAGTGCAGAGAAGGGCTACTAAAATGGTTTATGGATTACAAAATAAACCTTACCAGGACAGGTTAAAGGATCTTAACCTATATAGCCTGGAAAAAAGACGGGACAGGGGGGATATGATAGAAACATTTAAATACTTAAAGGGAATCAACAAAGTAAAGGAAGAAAGTTTATTTAAAAGAAGAAATAAAACCGCAACAAGAGGACACAAGCATAAACTAGAGGGGCAAAGGTTTAATGGTAACATCAGAAAATATTACTTTACGGAAAGGGTAGTGGACGCATGGAATAGCCTCCCAGTGGAAGTGGTAGATGTTAATACAGTAAAGTCATTTAAGCAAGCATGGGATAGGCATAATGCCAAGCTAGATATAGGATAAGGGCAAGTACTAAAGGAGAGTACTCAGAGGTTGGGCAGACTGGATGGGCCTTCTGGCTCTTATCTGCCGTCACTTTCTATGTTTCTATGTTTCTATGTTGCCTTCTCCATTCCTAACCCGGGTTGCCTGACCATTCTACTGAGCTTTTTGCATTTTAGCTATTGCATGCAAACCCTGCATATTAGGTTCCTCATCTGATTCAATCGTAACATGTGCTAATGCATTTATCAACTTAATTTCATGAGCATTTGATTGGTTTTCCTCCGATTGTTTAACTTATTTTTCAATGTATTTAGCAACTTAATATTTATCAATAATTTATCAAAAATGTAAGGTATTAATTTTTTGGCTTATTAGTTTTTAGTAATTTATTTATGGGTTATCTTGAAAATAGATTTGTCAAATATGCAATACTATTAAAAACTTTTTCTATGAGTTATTACATACATTTTGTGAGCTATTTTTATTAATGATCTTTATGATGGGACACATTACGTAATTAGACTGTCTATAAAGCAAATGCAAAGGCAGATACATATAGAAATAACAAACATTATGAAGCCAAATATTAGGAAATGTTTAAAAAGGGGGTGGTATATTTATAGATACAAATAACAGACCAACCTAACAATGACCACCATTCCCTGGTACATTGAATTAGATAAGGTGGCAAGTAAGGTACTCAACAATCTGTAGCCAAGGACTGTCAACATAAAGGGAACCACAGAAAATAGTTTGTAGACCAATAGCTTCGCAGTTTGGAAATGTCTGTGATGGCACTGAAGATATTGTATGTATAAGAAGGGAAGCCTGAACATGGCATCACAGAGCCCACTCTTACAGAGCACAGTTTTTAGAATCTAGCCATGTATGATGGGCAATGTAGAGGAAGAAAAAAATAAAGCCTTAGGTTATGTAAGTATGTACCAAAAATTCAGTATGGCAATCTATGGCATACTGATGTAGACTTCTTTCTAACTGGTAGAAAATGCCTCAATATTAATCTGATTGGGTGTCAAAAAGAGGAGACTGTTGTCTCCAATCCTCTTCTTTGCAATCACTAACATGAGTGCACCCTGGGAATCCAATCAATGCTTATCCCAACTAACATTCAGGGATTCTGTATAGTGAGGTCACAAATGCTCGACTTTCTAAAACCTATTTTCCCTATTAAAAAAGAATGAAGAAAAAACACCCATCATTCTTAGCAGAACACTAAGAATGATGGTAGCTGTAGTCCTCAAAAGTGGGTGTGCCAGAGGTGTGAAGAGGTTGGCATACGCCTATGTATTTTCTAACAAGAATTTGTAACTTTAGCATAATTACAGAATTTAAGCCCATTGTGATCCTTATCTGGACTACATGTGCAGTTTACATATATCAACAATTACATCTGTTGGGTAAAATAACTAAGGGGGTTTTAAGAACATTATTCAGTTTAAGTTACTTTATCTATTTAGTTAGAGATTTATGTAGAAATAATCAAGGGAGATTCATAGAGAAATAGAAGTACAGAAACACTTCTTTTCCCAATGTATCCATCTGCATTACTGTGGCATCCTGGAGCACTTCTGCAACATGGAGGAGTCTCAGCACATACCATGAAGATAGCCTCTCCCCCATTCTCCCAGTGGGGAAGAGGTTGATCCTGTGTTGCACACTGAGGCTTCGCCCTGATGCAGAAGTGCTCCAGGAGGTTACAATAATGCAGATGGATCCATGGAACATGACAATGGACCAAAAATGAAACAAAAAATTTGTCCTAGGCCAAGGGATGCTGCATTGTCAGGGCTCCCTGATGTGCAGCTGTTCAATGGGATATATATATTTTACAAGGGATATTTATTCAAATATCCCTTGTAACAACCCATTTACACTAGAGCCTAGATGGCATGGACTCTACAGTGTATCTTGCCCAGCTTGTGCGTGCTTCTGAATGGAGTGCCGCAATATGATGATGTATTTCAATGCTCAGGACAGATGACGTGCAGCACCAAAAAGCTAAAATAAGATGAGGATAAAAAAATGGGATAAGATGAGAGAATCTAACCAAACTTTTTAAAATACCTTTTGTTTTTTACAAATAAATCACAAGTATTCCATAGGGATAATGACATCATTAACTTTGCTATTGTCTGAAAATGGAGCAGATCACATTTAAAAGGGTTAAATTGTCCAAAGGATGAATGCCAGTATTGCTTTTTATATTTAGTATGTTTTCCCTCATGTTCTGCCAAGTAAAATGTGTATCTTGCGTTCAGGAGTCAACTATCCAAGCTGAACTAACAAATGTACAATCTAACAGATACAGTGCAAATCTAAATCAGACTTTAGCCAACTTCTATGTGTCATGCTTAAATTGTTTGGGAACCACTACAGCTGCTTAGTGAAGATTGCTTACACAGAACAATGAACTAGGCTGATAAGAAACCAATAAATTCAGCCCCCGCGAAGCATTCCATGGTCTTCCAGTCCTCTCTAGCAAGGAAAGGCTAATTTCAACATGATATCTCTCTTTTACGTGTGGTTGCTCCTTGGGGCTGCAGGTAACAGAAGATGAAAAAGACTTCATTTTGTTTGTTTTTTATTTGAAATACTTAGGTATCTTATTTGTTTTCATTGCTACTGTTGCATTAAGATTGATAAAGCTTCTGCTTTATCCTAATCATATCTTAAACCACAGGCTTTTTATTAGATTAGGTGGATTACTATTCTTAGTCTGCACAAGCAAGGGAAAACTGTGTCTTACTTTACTTATTGCTTCTAACCAAAGGCTGAGGCAGCCAACATTTCTTCAGTTGTTGTTAGCATCATTTATCAATTTCATACATGGTTTGAACAAACTACTTTGTAGAATTACAACTCTGGTAATAGTCATCCAACATCTTGAAAGTGTGTCATATTTGAAGAAAACTGTGTCTGGCTAAATTATAATTTGTAGTTGACTAACCCATTATTAGCCTCTCCAGAGATTATGAGGGGCAAAGTACCCTCAACATGTTTAGAGAATTAAGCATTTAAAGTGATTGTGAGGACAACCAACTGACATGATGCCTGTTATGAGCTCCCCTCCACACGGTGTGTGGTGCAGCACTACTTCGTGACCCTACTATCCCACCTCAACGAGCAAGCCGACCCAAGTCAGAGCAGGAAGCAGGAAGGGACACAATTGAACAGCATGTCTTTCCAGTAAGTTCACATATATTAGACATTGCAACTCACAGGAGATCAGACCAAAATTGGTTATGATAGAGGTGTCACTCTAGTTAGATGTGTGATATAAATGTCAGTCATGATCCTACAGGATGAACTATGTTAAGTGCAGTTCACAAAGTGTACAGCCAATTGTGCACTATTAATCATTTATTTTTTTAAACAAAATATAAGTAAGTTGTGCAAAACTATAGAACTTTACAGTTAACTATGGCGTTTACAGTTAAAATAACCAATATGTGTATCCTGAAACCCAACTTCATGTGTACACCATGGCAGTGGCGTCGGCAGGGGGGCCATGGCCCCCCCCTACATCACGCTGTGCCCCCCGTGTGCCCCCCAATTGAAACACCATCCTTTTCTATTTGTGCTAGGAGCGCTGATTGACGTAGAGGAGAGAGAGGGGCACCAAGCGGTCACTCATTAATACGTTTTCAGTAACCACTCGGCGCCCCTCAGTCTCCTCCGCGAGGCCTTTAGCTTGGTTGCGGTGCTGGCGTTTCATGCTGAGCACCTGAATATGACATCATATACTGGCACTCAGCAGTGAAGCAGTGCGCACCACGGCAGAGCAGCAAGACAGAGGCCTTGCGCTCCTACTGCAGGACTTCTGCAAGGTAAGTGAACTACAAAGGGGGGAGAGGGCAGATAGTGAGAAAAGGGGGGTAGATAGTGAGAAAAGGGAGGAGAGGTAGCTAGTGAGAAAGGGGGTAGGAAGAATATTGCAATAAATAAAGAGTGAGAATGAGTGAAGGAATGGATGAATTAATGTGTGGCTGCATTGTGTGAATGAATGACAAAATGAATGAATTAATGTGTGCATGAATTGTGTGAATGAGAGAGAATGAAATAAATAATGTTTGGATGAATTGTATGAATGAGTGAGAGAATGACTGAATGTGTGTATGAATTTTGTGAATGAGTGAGAGTATGAATTAATGTGTAGATGAATTGTGTGAATGAGTGAGAGAATAAATGAATTTGTGAAGATACATTAATGAATATGTGTAAATGATTTGTGTGAATGAGTGAGAGAATAAATGATTGTGTGATTAAATTGTGTGAATTATTGAGTGATTGTAAAAGTGTTTGTGTGTATCATAGATGTATAATTGATTTGTGGAAAGGCAGAGATGGCACAAGCTGGGTGTTTGAGCCTTGGGGCACAAGCGGGGTGTTTATGGGACAAAGATGGCACAGGCCGGGCTGTTTGGTGACAAAGTTGACTCATGCTGGGCTGTTTGGGGACGAAGATGGCAAGCCCTATGTGTGTAATCTGGCTGCTGGTCAGGTTCTATGTTGGCAATGTGGGCCCCAGGGTTGGCTTTGAGGTGTGCAACCTGTGATCTATGCCTGTAATTTAGGCGGTCTTATCTATACCTTTTTATGTGAATTCCAATTGATCTATACCTGCCAATACAGGGTTTGTATGTCTTATTCAGTTGACTAATACCTGCAGTGCCGTTTTCATGTGATCTATACCCTCAGTACTGAGTTTACATGTTTTCTAGTTAATCTATACGTGCAATGCTATCTTTCCATGCATTATTATTGTAAAACTGCAAATACAGGATTTGTATGTCTGATTCCGATTCAGTGTGGCAAATATTTTTTGTCTGGCTCTTGTTCTAACAAACAATGTTGATCTACTGTCAAACATTCAAGTAGGGGAGCACTTGGGTAATAGTGGGTAATATGGTGTCTTTTGAAATACTCAAAAATAAATTGCACATGGGCAGTGGCGTCTCCAGCTTTCATATTTAGGGGGGGCACATGGGGGGCCAGGGACCAAAGTAGGGGGGCCAATTATAAAACGGTACATATACACTATATATATATATATATATATATATATATATATATACACACACACACACACGTTAGACGTGCATTTTTAACTACATAATATGCACTTATCTCTTTGAAGTTAGCCCCTGCTGACAATATGTATAAATATTAGACCCTGCTGCCGATATATAGAAATATTACACCCTGCTTCTGAAATATATTAATATTAACCCCTGCTGGGGATATATGTTGATATTAGCCCCTGCTGCGGATATATACTTATATTATACCCTGCTGCTGATATACATAAAAATTATACCCTGCTGCTGATATATATAAATATTTGACCCTGCTACCAGTATATATTAATATTAGCCCCTACTGCCAATATATATAATTAGCCCCTGCAGCCAATATATATTAATATTAACCCCTGCTGCCGATATATATATAAATACTAGACCCTGCTGCCAATATGAATATAAATACTAGACCCTGCTGCCAATATATGTTAATATTAGCTCCTGCTGCCAATATATGTTAATATTAGCTCCTGCTGCCAATATATATTAGCCCCTGCTGCCGATATATATTAATATTAGCCCCTGCTGCTGGTATATATTAATATTGGACCCTGCTGCCGATATATATTAATATTAGACCCTGCTGTCGATATATATAGTATTGGTCCCTGCTTCCTATATATATTAATATTAGCCCCTGCTGCCAAAACATATATAAATATTTGCCCCTGCTGCCAATATATTTTATAGTGAAAAAATTGGACCCTATCCAAGCATTTCCTTGGGCCCCGCTCAACGCTTCCTTGCATGTAATCACTCCCTCCGCTACCACAACAAAAAAAAGAAATATTTCCCACACTGACTGCAGATCAGGGAAAGACCGTGAGACTCAGTCCTGCACCGTGACATTGAGAGGTCCTCTCCCCTGTAATCATCCCCAGAGTCCCTTTATCCCCTCATTCACTAAACCATACCGCTCTTTTACTTACACCCTGTAGTTCAGGTATAGATCAAAAAAACAACACATGGAAACAGCACATGCAACTAAATGAGATATAAAAAAAAACAACTTGTATTTGCAGGTATACATAAATAATGTATGGAAACATAGCATTGCAGTTATAAACCAACAGAACACACAAAGCCAGCATTGCAGGTATAGATCAACTGGAAATCACATGTACACTCAGCACTGAAGGTATAGATCAAATAAACAACACATGGAAACAGCACTCCAGGTATTGATCAACTGAATAAGACATACAAATCCTATATTTGCAGGTAAACATAAATAATGTATGGAAATATAGCCGATACAGATGAACAGAATGACACAAAACCCAGCTTTGCAGGTATATATCAATTGGAAATTACATATAAACTCTGCATTAAAGGTATAGATAAAACACCCTAAATTACAGGCATAGATCACTGGTCACAAACCCCAAAGCCAACCCTGGTGTCCACACTGCCCGCATAAAACCCAACCAGCACCCAAATTACCGTATTTGCTCGATTATAAGACGAGGTTTTTTTCAGAGCAAATGCTCTGAAAAATACCCCTCGTCTTCTAATCGGGGTCGTCTATTTGAGGTCTGATTAGGAGACTAAGATCCAGATCCCCCGCGCCGCTGCAGGGGACCTGGATCCTCCTGTCTCCCCCCCCCCATACACACACTTACCGGTGCTTCCTGCTGTGTTCCCGGGGCAGCGGGTTGACGTCTACGCGATCCGCGTAGACAACGTCCGCTGCAGCCGGAAGGAGGTGTGGCTAGCAGCGGGGGTTGTCTGCGTCCGTTGCATAGACCTTCCCCGACTGTCAGAGATCAGAGTTCCCCGCACCGGTGCGGGGAACTCTGATCTCTGACAGCCGGGGAAAGTATACGCGACGGACGCATACAAACCCCCGCTGCCAACTCCACCCCCATTCCGGCTGCAGCAGAAGGCGACGTCAACCCGCTGCCCCGGCTGGAAGCACCGGTAAGAGAGGGGGAGAGCGGGGGAAGGGGGGTGAGAAAGAGGGGGGAGAGAGTGAGTGTGTGTGTGTGTGTTAGTTAAATGGGGGTATAGGGTGTGTGTGTGTTAAATGGGGGCATAGGGCATTTCTGGAGGGGGCATTTAATAGAGCACTCTGCCTCCTGAAATGCCTTATACCTCCCTATATGCCACTCTGCCCCATAATATGCCTTTTAACCCCCTAAATGCCAGAGTGGCATATAGGGGTATAAGGCATTTCTGGAGGCAGAGTGCTCTATACAATGCCTTTTAACTCCCTTAATGCCACTCTGCCTCCTGAAATGCCTTATACCTCCCTATATGCCACTCTGCCCCATAATATGCATTTTAACCCCCTAAATGCCAGAATGGGATATAGGGGTATAAGGCATTTCTGGAGGCAGAGTGGCACATAGGGGGTCAAAAGGCATACCATGGGGCACAGTGGCATATAGAGGGTTAAAAGGCATATCATGGGCCACAGTGCCATATTGGAGTGGCAAGCCTGGGGGCAGATGTGCGTAACTGGGGGACAGGTTGGAAAATACAAGAAATAAAAACAAAAAAAATATTTTTCTCAATCATAGCTTTTATTAAAAAAAATAGTTTACATGAATTAACATTTACTGGTAAAACTTTTTTCCTTTGGGGTCGTCTTATATTCAGGCTTTTTCTTTTTTTCCTAAGTTAATATTCAGATTTTGGGGGGTCGTCTTATAATCAAATACGGTACATATTGTGTCAACTTTGTCCCCAAACAGCTGAACGTACGCCAAGTTTGTCCCATAAACACCTCTCCCTCCTAATCTATCCTATCTACCCCCTCTCCCTCCCAATCTATCCTATCTACCCCCTCTCCCTCCCTATCTACCACCTCTGCCTCCCTATATACCTACTCTCCCTCCCAATCTATCCTATTTACCCCCCTCTCCCTCCCAATCTATCCTATCTACCCCCTCTCCCTCCCAATCTATCCTATTTACCCCCTCTCCCTCCCAATCTATCCTATCTACCCCCTCTCCCTCCCAATCTATCCCATCTACCCCCTCTCTATCTATCCCATCTACCCCCTCTCCCTCCCAATCTATCCCATCTACCCCCATCTCCCTCCCTATCTATCATATCCATCCCATCTATCCCATCTACCCCCTCTCCCTCCCAATCTATCCTATCTATCCCCTCTCCCTCCCAATCTATACCTATCTACCCCTTCTCACTTCCTATCTACCTCTTCTGACTCTCTAACCCCCTCCTAACTTTCTACCCCCCTTTGAAGTTCACTTACCTTGGGCTTGTCCAGCGGTGAGATCGCGAGGTCTCTGTATCCCTGGTTCTGCAATCTGCGCGGCTTCACTGCCGGGCGCCGGATATGACGACATATACCGGCACCCGGCTTGAAATGCCGGCACTGCGACCAAGGCAGAGGCCTCGCGGTCGCGGAGAAGAGTGAGAGGCGCCGAACGGTTGCTGAGAACTTAATCCTCAGCGACCGCTCGGCGCCTCTCTTTCTCTCCTCCGGGTCTATTAAAAAAAAAGCCGGCGTTTCAATTGGGGGGGCACACCGGGGGGCACAGCATGATGTTGGGGGGGCCATGGCCCCCTCTGGCCCACCCCTGCCGACGCCACTGCACATGGGGAATACTAAAACATATAATTTTAAAGGGGCCAATTCCAATAAGATAAGGGCAGCTTTACAACATATTAACTGGCATAAACTTTTTAGTGATAAAAACACTGAGGGAAATTGAGTATCTTCAAACAAATATTAGAAAGGTACACTTCTCAGTATGTACCATTGGGTAATAAATATAAAAGAAACAGATTGAAACCAATATGGCTTAGTGGGGAAGTAAACCAAGAAATTAAAAAAAAGAAAGGGGCTTTTAAAGCATTTAAATCAGACAAATCAGAGGCATCCTATATAATGAAGCCAATAATGCATGCAAAAAGGTGATTAGATGGGCTAAACTAGAAAATGAGAAAGTGATAACTAAAGAAAGTTAATGTTAACAAAGCTCATGGGTCTGAAGGTATTCACCCATGAGTACCTAAACAGCTAAGTCTGGAAATAAGTGAATCCCGGTTTCTAATCTTCCAGGATTCTTTTCTTTCAGGAATTGTACCAGAGGATTGGAGGAAGGCAGATGTGGTTCCTATATTCTAAAAGGGTTCAAACTCTTTGCCTGGAAATTATAGACCTGTGAGATTAACTTCTGTGGCTGGGAAAGTATTTGAAGGGTTATCAATGTATAATATTCAGGAATTCAGTGTTATCAGCATGGTTTTATGAAACATAGGTAATGTCAAACTAATTTAATTGCACTCTATGAAGAAGTAAGTAGAAGTGTAGATCAGGGTGTTGCAGTGGATGTAATCTACTTAGATTTTGCCAAGGAGTTTGACAAGGTTCCACACCGTTAGTTTTCAAACTGAAAGAAATTGGTCTAGATGCAAATTCTTGTTCTTGGGTTGAACATTGGCTTAGTGATAGAGTACAGAGCGTTGTTATAAATGGTAAATTTTTAAGCTGGACAAAAGTGGTAAGTGGTGTCCCTCAGGGTTCTGTTCTGGGACCAGTTTTATTCAACATATTTCTAAATGACCAATAGATGTTGAAAGTCATGTTTCCGTGTTTGCAGATGACACTAAGCTCTGTAAACTAATACAATGTCAGCAGGATATTACTTTGCTGCAGAGGGATTTTGATAGACTGGGCGACTGGGCACACAAATGGCAGATGGAATTTAACGTAGATAAATGCAAAGTTATGCACTTCGAGATAAGGAATCCACAAGCAACTTACACCCTAAATGGTAGTGAATTAGGGATAACAACAAACGAGAAGGATTTAGGTATTGTTATAGACAACAAATAGGACACAATGTGCAATGTCAGTCAGCAGTTGCTAAGGCCAGTAAGGGCGTCAATTTGCGGGATAAAAATATAATTTTGCCTCTTTATAAATCAATGGTAAGACCACACCTTGAATATGCTGTGCAATTTTGGGCACCTATTCTAAAGGCAGTTATAGCACTGGAAAAGGTTCAGAGGCGGGCTACAACATTAATAAAAGGAATGGAACACTTTAGTTATGAAGAAAGGTTAATTAATTTAAATCTGTCTGGTTTAGAAAAACGGCGCCTCAGAGGGGATATGATCGCATTATATAAATATATTTGGGGCCAATACTAACCATTGTATGGAAATCTATTCATAAAGATGACTATTTGTAGGACATGTGGTCACGCATTTTGACTGGAAGAAAGGAGATTTAGTCTCAGGCAAAAGAAAGGGTTTTTTACAGGAAAGACAATAAGGATGTGGAATTCTCTGCCTGCAGAGGTAATTTTATCGGAGTCCATACAGACATTTAAACAGCAACTGGATGAATACTTGCAAAAACATAAATTTTCTTCCCTAGTTTGTGCAAAATTGGAAAGAGCCACAACTGGGTTTTTTTTTACCTTCTTTTAGATCAACAGCAAGAAATTAACAGATATGGAAAAGGCTGAACTTGATGGACACATGTCTTTTTTTCAGCCTATGTAACATATTGCCAAAACAATTATATGCTAATAGCTGTGGTGACAGCAGTCCACCTTCCAGCCAAAATATTTTATAAAACCATGTTATTAAACCAGGAAACAATTTCTCAAAACAAAACTCAAAAAACTATGGTAATTTACAGGATCTATTTTAAAATATTACTTTTATTGGAGTAAATTAATTTAATGCATATAAGCGGCAACTCAGTAGCCGCTTTGGCATACCCTTGAAGAAAGGTTAAAAAGTATGAAAAAGAAGCATGAAAAATGTAATATCACGAAAGACAACACTGACAACTGTGGTTATTGGTTGTTTTCTACTCAAAGATTACAGTGGTCCAGTTATGTTACTTTACTGGTCCTCATTGGTTTATACCTACCATATTTATAGGCAATGTCTCCTAGAAAGTATTGTTTGTTCATATTCAGTGATACATTTGTACTCCATAGGCATTGACCTCAATAGGATTTCTGTATGGATCCAATTTATTTAAAGATCTTTGTTACTTTTGGGATTATGAATATTTAGGCTCTAGCAACACTTCTTTCCACATCTACATGCAAGGCACACATTTTAAATTCTGTCAAGGGTATTGCAGTGTTTATGTATCCTTACTGTACATTCAATGGTGAAAACAACTGGTTAATGCCAAACGTAATTTTCACATGGGGCGAGCAAACTTCATTTTGCAGAACTTTATCGTATATTTTGCCACTTTTTGGCATTTCCGTTTTTAATGTATCAATAGATTCAATTATAAGTACTTAGTATCTAAATGGAAGGAGGTTTCCTACCACTCTGCCCCAAATCTCCACACTTACCTGCCACTTCTGATCTCTTAGTAATCAAATAATCTAACTTGATTCTCTTGCTGTCGGTGACATGACCAGGTGCTGGTACGTGATGTGATGTACATAGTTACATAGTACATAAGGTTGAAAAAAGACCTAGTTCAATCAAGTTCAACCCTTCTACCTAACCTTCCTATTCTTGATCCAAAAGAAGGCAGCAAACCCTAATCAAGCTACTTTGAGTTCTGCCATCAGGGGAATAAAATACTTCTTGACTCCAAGAGGCAATCGGATTTCTCCTTGGATCAAGAAGCTCTAAAATATTAATTCTATTTATAGCCCTGTATGTCATGCCTTTCTAAAAAAATATCCAGACCCCTTTTCAAGGCATCTAATGTATTTGATAACACCACCTCCCTTGGCAGTGAATTCCATACCTTTATTGTCCTTACTGTAAAGAATCCCTTCCTTTGTCGTCTATGAAATCTCCGCTCTTCCAGTCTCAGAGGGGGACCTCTTGTTCTTTGTATATTTCTGTTAATAAACAGGTCACGGAAGAGCTCTTTATCTTGGCCCTGCATATATTTATATTATGTTATTATATCCCCTCTAAGACGCCGTTTTTCTAGTGTATATAATTATATTATACGTTTTTTTGGTCTCTCTTCATAACTAGTATCTCCCAATCCCCTTATTAATTTTTGCACTTTTTCTAATTCCATAATGTCCTTTTTAAGGACCGGTGCCCAGAACTGTACCGCATATTCAAGGTGAGGTCTTACCATTGACCTGTAAAGAGGCAAGATATTATCCTCCTCCCGTGAATCAAAACCTCTTTTTATGCATGCCAAAACCTTATTGGTCCTTGCAGCTGCTTGCTGGCATTCCGCACTGTTGTCAAGTCTATTGTCTACCATTCCTTCTCATTCGTAGTTTTCCCCAAGGATATTGCATTTATAGAATAGGTTGCATTATTATTATTTTTACCATAATGCATAACTTTGCATTTCTCTATGTTCAACCTCATCTGCCACTTGCATGCCCAGTCCCCAACTCGGTCTAAATCTTCCTGCAAAGAAGAAACATCCAGATTAGTCTGAATTACCCTGCCTAATTTTGTGTCATGAGCAAAAACTGTGTCATGGCTCTCAATGCAGCTTGGGAAATCATTAATAAATAAATTAAAAAGAAGAGGACCCAGGACAGACCCCTGAGGCCTCCACTTAATACCTGTGTGCAGTTTGAAAAACATCCATTCACAACAACTCTCTGCATTCTATCTTTTAGCCGATTTCCGATCCAAAACGCAGACATTTGCCCCTAAGCCTATTTCTATAGAATACAGGTGCCTGGTCATGTGATATGCCATACCAGCACCCGGTTAGGTGACATTGTGTACCAGCGCCCAGTTATGTGATGTCTCTTACCGAAAGCAAGAAAAGCAACATAAATGTTTTGACTATTAAGATGTCCGATAAGGAGGTGAATGTAGGTGGTGAGGGGGCAAATTCAGGGAATGAGGACACAAAAGGGGCAGTTGGGGAGATGCTTGGGAGGTAAAAGGGCTGAGGTATCATGCCCACTATGTCAAGTTCAAAAAAATAACCCCTGTGGCGCATGAGAACTGGTTGCTGCTGTCTGACACTACAGCGGTTAAAGAATCTTTACAGCACAACAGCCTCTAGGACGTATGCACAGCCAACATGTTAACTGGGGTAAAAACGTTTCAACTTTAAATGCAAATATCGGTTGTGCTTTCAATAAACACATTCTCTGGTCACTGTGTAATATACACAGGATAAGGAGCAAAGCAATGTGATCAGGTTTTAGACAAGGGCAAGTATGTGTGCTTGATTGGAACATTGATAGGTCAATAACCAACTGTGCCACCCCAATTTAATATCTATAAAATTAGAGAGTAATTAAATTATAATTTAACCCTTGCTTGTCTATAGAGGAGTATAATTCATATACAAATGGCAATTTACAATTTATTTTTTTGTTACAGGTACTGAAATCGTAAATTGTCATTTGCATTTTAATTATGCTACTCAGATGTTTACATTCTACTTAATGGAAGGAATATTGAAGATTAGTTTTAGAGTGATATGAAGTAGGAATATTCAGTATAGAAATCCCTTTTCCATGGTAAACCATAGCTTGTTTTGTCTTTTCTGTATGTAACCTCTTGTACCCAGTCTTTGTATGTTTCTGAGGAGGCTCTTTTTGCCAATATATAACAAGCAGCATTTGTTACATTTATTGGAGCCTGGGTGTACTCACTTTGAGCCTTAACCACATTTTCTGAGAATGCTGCCAAAAATGCTAAGTACAGCAATGTGTGAGAAGGACAGTTATACAGGAGGCCAATGATGAAGTCTTTACCCAAAGGTAGCTCTACTTCAAATAACTTCAAAACCTTCCTCAAGATTAGAGATCAACAAACTCCAGGTCGTTTGCAGGACGTCTGAAGCACTTGCCAGGCCACCATCAATTGGAGTATGCTCAGCCCCTGATCTTCTGAAGGGGCATGGTGAGGCGGGTGCACAGCACCCAGGTGCCCATGGAGCCCAGTAGGGTCAAATAATATGCATCACATAATCCTTCGGTAGTAGAAAGACAGCATTGTAGCAGCTGGCATTGGGGGTGCTAGCTGCAGTGGAGACTCCATGAGGTAAGAGAGGGAGTAGGGTTAGAGTCAGCGTGTGTAGTGTTATATGTGTGGGTAATATAATAAATCAAGATCTGTAAGTGAAACCTATGGCATACTTTATTGCAGCCACTGCTCCTCTTGAAGATGATAAGATTATCGGAGGCTATGAGTGCTCTCGCAATTCTCAGCCTTGGCAGGTGTATTTCACCTACAATGGTCAACGTTGGTGTGGTGGGTCTCTGATCAATTCACGGTGGATCATCTCAGCTGCTCATTGTTACAAGCAGTAAGTACATTACATTGCGGAAAATTTAATAGTCCATCCAGTGGACTCAACAAGTGATCTGATTTTTTTTTTAGTTTTTAATGTATAACCTACTAGATTGCAATGTGATCTCTGATTAATGACCCTTTAGATCACTGATTATTGGTCGGTCTAATCAATAGTCTGTGACCTAATCTGATCATCCCTAATGGTAATCCTATACACTAACTTTAATCTAATCCTAACATTTAACCCTACCTAACATTATCACTAACAGTGCCTCAGCGCTACCTCTTACGCTATCCCCTAACCCAGCTCACAAAAACCTGTTATGCGGATTACATGTTTTTATCTACAATACAGGCCCAAATACCTGATAGCTCATCTGGGAGAACATGATATTTCCAAAGAAGAAGGGACAGAGCAACATATCCAGGTGGAAAAAGCATACCAATACTTCTATTACAACGAATACTATATGGAGCATGATTTTATGATGGTCAAACTGGTGGAGCCTGCACAATTTAACCAATACGTACAGCCCATTAAAGTTGCAAGTAGCTGCCCGGCGGAGGGAAGTCTGTGTTTAGTATCTGGGTGGGGCAATCTCCAAACATCTGGAGGTAAGTGGCAACTGGCTTTCCTATTGCTTTTACAGACTCAAAGTTAGTGGCATGAACAGTTCTACAAGTAGACATGGGTGTCTGGAATGGGGGGGGCTAAAGGGAGCACTTGCCCCTACTGGAGCAGCATCACCAGAGGTATGGTTTAGTGAATGAAGAGACAAAGGGACTCTGGGGATGATTAGGTGGGAGAGGACCTCTCAATGTCATGGTAGATTCAGAAAGAGGGAAGACTGCTCTGACTCTCACAGTCTTCCCCTAATTTACGGTCAGTGTGGAAATTTTTCTTTTGGTGTGGTAACGGAAAGGGAGTGATTGCCTGCTCGGGAGCGTGGAGCAGGGCCCAAGGAAATGCTTTTCTGGGGTCCAATTTTTTCAATATAAAATATATTGGCAGCAGGGGCTACTGATAATATATATTGGGAGCAGGGGCTACTATTAATATATATTGGGAGCAGGGGCTAATGTTAATATATATTGGCAGCAGAGTGTAGCGTTTTATAATTGCCCCCCCCCCCACTTGGGTCCCTGTCCCCCTATGTTCCCCCCCTAAATATGAAAGCTGGAGATGTCATTGTATTTTAGTCGACCCACTGGTGATTTGTATGTATGACTTTGTGCTAGCTTGCCTATTATACTATACCTATAAGCAATGCTTATTTTGACATCCTTACTATACTCAGTTTTTTTTTTACTATATTTTTTATTTCTTTTATATTAAGAAGATAAGAGAAAGTTACAAATAACATCTACTTAGAAAAGTAAAGTAGAGGTTTTAGCCGTATTAGTCCAGTGGTGTCAATATCAAATAACAGATGGAATAAGTATCTCGTGATAATACCTTTTTTATTTGACTAACAGAATTTTGGAATGACAAGCTTTCGGAAGCTCTTCTCCCTTTCTCAAGTCTAAAACATTTCTGAGCAAAATGACACATAGAATTCAATGTTGTGTGGCAGGGGAGGGGGGCTTACTACCCAGATCTGATAAGGGAGGGTGAGATGTTGTAAAAGTATGTGTCCCTCCAGAGGGTCATACATTTTCTGAGTAGGGAATTTTGAGGGGGGGGGATTAGCACTGCTGAAGATAAATTGACAAAAAAAAATAAGATGCTAGTGCTCACATATTGGGGATAGGAATGCAGTGATGAATATAGGGGTGGTAATGTACATGTCTACACATTTGTCATATATACAGGTAAATATAGATGAACATGGTGCACTTAACAGTACATATAGCAGGTGGGGGGGTGTGTAAAACCTGTGTAGTGGGACAGGAAACCCAAATCGGCATTGAGTCCTCTATTCTTGCTGTTAAATAGTTGAATCATTCTGACTTCAAAAGTTTGTCTTTCTTTGGTATTACTGAAGTCCCCTTTCAGTACTTTGATTTTTAGGTCCTTGATTGAATGGTCATTTTGGGTGAAATGGTGTCCCACAGGAGTGCAGTAGGAATTTTCCTTGTGGTGTTTAATGGAATGTCTGTGCATGTTCATTCTGCCATTTAATTGCTGGCTGGTTTCTCCAATGTAGCATCCTAGGTCACATTTAGTGCATTGTATCAGATACACTACATTGCTAGATGTGCAGGAATATGATCCTTTAATATTGTAGGTCTTGCTGTTGTGGGTGGCTATGTTGTCTGCGCATATGTGTTGGCACAGTTTGCAGCGGGGCCTTTTGCACGGTGTGGTCCCTTTTTCTTTATTCATTCTGTCAGTGGGTAGTTTCCGGTTAATACATTTTTGTTGCAGGTTTGGGGTTGTCTGAAGGCCAAAATGGGGGTTTCAGGGAAGATGTTTTTTAGTGTCTCATCTTCTGCTAGCATTGGCTGTAGGTCTTTGATTACTTTCCGTATTTCTTCAAGCGCTGGGTTATAGGTGACTACAAGTGGTACACGTGTAGAGATTCTTTTTTCTCTATATTGTAGCAGGTGTGTGCGTGGAACTTTGAGAGCAGAGTTGATTTGTTTGTTGATAGGCTACAAATCAAAAACTTTCTGTTTCATAGATTTGGAGAGGTCGTTTAGATGCAGGTTGCAGTCGTTGGGGTCAGAGCATATTCGATGGTACCTGGTTGCTTGGCTGTGGATGATGCCCCGTTTAGTATGGGAGGGGTGAAAGCCAGATTTGTGGAGATAGCTGCATCTGTCTGTAGTTTTCTGTAAAGAGAGGTATGGGTTGTACCATTGGTACAGCTTACTGTAGTGTCCAGAAAATTTACGGATTTTGTGGAGTACTCCATTTTTAGTTTAATTTTTTTTTTTTAATAATCTTTATTTTCTTCTATAAAAAAAGAAACATTCGAAAGTTACATACAACAAACAAACGTATGTATATTATACAATAAAGGAGATACACACAGAAAAACATTCCATTGGCCTATTATTATTCCTCATTAATGTCTGATATACCGTATCACCGTTACTTATACATATAAAAAAAAAAAACAGAAGAAAAAAGAAAAAAAAAATAGATAATGGGAATGAAGCTGAAATAGGAGGTAAGTTTATAAATGTGTAGAGCTGCAGCCAGAATTCACATTATTTATTTTTTGGAGACATGATTCCCAGACTTGAGTTCTTTTAAAGGTTTATCCATAGAGTGTCTAGGTTTCTAGTTCTTTTTCATTGATTTTTTCTCTAAAGGATTGTAATAGGTTTTTATATTCCAAGGTCGGATCAAGTTTAGCTTTAGTGGCTAATTTATAGTAAGAAATATATAGTTAATTTAGTGGTTGATCATACTTCAATCTCAACTTTTTTTTAATTTTGATGAAGTATCCTCTTATGACCGCCTTATAGGCGCACCATCTAATAGCATGGGTTGTTTGGCCTATCTTATTTTCTAAGAAAAAATTCTTAGACATCTCCGAAATATAATTTCTATTCTCCTCCGAGTAAAGAATAGAGTCATCTAAACGCCATGTCTTATATAAAAAGTGAGACCTCCTTTTCCATAGTGACTTGGAATTTTAATGGGAACTCAAACTGAAACCATTCGGGTAAGATATTCTCTAATACTTTATTTTTACCCTTAATTTGTGTTAATATATCTTTATCTTTTAAGGGCCAAATAAGTTTTTTAAGCTGCTAGTTTCACATGAATTCTGTTCTATTATATACCAAGTCTCCCGTTTAGATAGAACCTGACAACTTTTAGCAATATGGTATATGATGCTAGCGTCGTATAATTGTTTTATTTGAGGGAAGCCCATTCCTCCATCTCTAAATCGAGCACCCATCAACCTACTGGTGATTCTAGGTTTCTTCCCTTTCTTAAGAGCATTTATTCGACCCCACCACGAAAGTTCTACTCTGCGCCATTCTCTGATGGATTCATTTGTTGATCTTAATAGGCGAAGAAAGTTTTTTTCAACGATGTTTTCAGTTCTTATAGGAATAATGATTCCAAGATGTTCAAATTCCTTAGCATTTATATTTAAAGCATAACAATCAAATAGAGTCTTCATAACTTGACAGTTAATGTTTTTTGCTTGGGCTATAGTCTTATTTAGATTGAGTTTATAATTCAAAACTAAACTACATTTTTCTACTTCAGTATGAAATATTTTATTGAAGTTATTGGATTGCATAACGAGATGACCACATCGTCTGCATATATTGAAATTTTAAATTCCTCATGATTGATCCTAATAACCGTTATGTCCTGATTTTTCCTTACTCTATTAGCAAAGGATTCCAGTGTAAGAATATATAAGATAGGAGACAAGGGGCAGCCTTGTCTGGTGCCGTTTTGGAGATTAAACCAACTGGAGCAGAGCCCATGGCCGACGACTCGTGCACTGGGGTTTGAGTAGAGAGAACAAATAGCATTGTAAAGCCAACCAGTGATTCCGAATGATCTAAGTGTGGCTTTCAGAAACTCTCAGCTGACCCTATCAAACGCTTTCTCTGCGTCTAATGAAAGGGTCAGGAGGGAGTAGCCCGCCTTTTCTGCATGGTCTAATTCGTCTATCAGACATCTAATATTATTGGTAGCGTCTCTGCCTGGTACAAAACCCACCTGATCTTGATAAATTAAGGTATTCAGCATAGGTTTTAACCTTTCTGCCAGTATCGCAGAGAACAATTTAATATCGACGTTGATTAGAGAAATGGGTCGATAGCTTTTTAGATCTTCTGGGTTCTTATTTCCTTTAGAATTGGAAGTATATTTGCCTGCAGAATCTCTTTTGGGCATATGCCCACTTTCGAAATGTCCTCATACATGGCCAACAGTTGGTCCATTATATCTATTTTTAGGGTTTTATAGAAAAAGTTGGTGAATCTATCCAGACCTGGAGTTTTATATTTTTGAAGTTTGTCTATTATATTGCTTAATTCTTTTTTCTCAATTGGTCTATACAATATTTATTTTTGATCGTTTGATATTACTGGCAAACTTGCCAATTCCAAACACTCCTCTATTATTGTATCACTAGTTTTTGTTGGGATACTATAGAGTTTTTCATAGTATGATCTAAAGCTCCCTGCCACATCTTCCGGCGTTAGTCGACTGCTGCCATCTAAGACAATTTTAGATATTTTATTGTTAGCCCTTTTCTTTTTAAGCTGGTTGGTCAATATTTTGTCTGGTCTATTGCTTTTATGGTAATTTCTCACTCTGAGTTTATCCATAGAGTGTCTAGTTTTTTCTAGTTCTTTTTCATTGATTTTTTCTCTAAAGGATTGTAATAGGTTTTTATATTCCAAGGTCGGATCAAGTTTAGCTTTAGAGGCTAATTTATAGTAAGAAATATATAGTTAATTTAGTGGTTGATCATACTTCAATCTCAACTTTTTTTTAATTTTGATGAAGTATCCTCTTATGACCGCCTTATAGGCGCACCATCTAATAGCATGGGTTGTTTGGCCTATCTTATTTTCTAAGAAAAAATTCTTAAACATCTCCGAAATATAATTTCTATTCTCCTCCGAGTAAAGAATAGAGTCATCTAAACGCCATGTCTTATATAAAAAGGGATCCCACCTGTCTTTTAAATCAAACAGAATATAACTATGATCTGACCAGACATTCTCTCTCATAGTTATTTGTTCCAGTTGGTTTAATGCTTTATCATCCCCAAAGATTATGTCAATTCTAGAAAAGGTGTTGTGTACTTTCGAAAGATGTCTTTTGTTGTGGGATGTTTTAGTCTCCATAGATCATAGAGATTTGCTCTTTGTATCATTTAACTAAAGGATTTAGCTCTAAATTTTGCAATAGACTTATGTTTACCTACTTCTTTATCCATTTTGTCTTTATCCATCAATAATGTTGGGTGGTGTGGTGTGGTACCGACTAACTGCTTGAATTAAATCCAATAAAAAAAGTCTCCAGTTTATCATTTGAATAAGTCTCTGTAATGTTTCTAAAGCGCAAATTGTATCTGCGTGAACGGTCCTCCAGACCTGATATTTTGGTTTCCAAGGCTTGATGTTTTTTTTTCTAGATTTCCAATAGCCTCTGTTATAGTTTTTGCTGTTTCTCCAATAGATCATATTTAGTTTCTATTTTTATGATTTTTTCTGTCAAGATAGCATTGTCAGCCTTAATTTCTTTAGTTAATTCCAGCTTTTGTCCAGGGCCTGAGCTCTTTTTTTAAATTTTAAAAAAAGATCTTTTGAAGGTGTGAAAGGGGTTCTGTATTTGGGAAATAGATATTTACTAACATGTATTTTACATCATTTATTGTGCCCACCCATATAAGGTAACATCCTTCTTTATCTTGTTCAAGGTAGTTCAGTTTGATTTGTAACTTATTTGAGAACGTAATTGCTACTCCTCTCTTTTTCTTGTCTAACATTGAGGCTTGGTAAGTATGTGGATATAATGAACCTCCCCCATCTAATTTTATCAATATTCATCCAGTGTGTCTCTTGAAAAAAAGCAACATCAATCTTCTCCTTGTGTAGGCATGCATATACTCTATTTCGTTTGATCGGCGAGTTCAGCCCCTGAGTGTTAACTGAGATGCATTTGACCCCCATTTATATGGAGGTACTTATCGATATTTTCTCGACCTACTACAGGGGCTATAACTCGTCTATGATCAAAAACAGTCTTCACTGACCTCAAATAATTCAGCTCCATACACATATAAACACATTAAAACATACAAAAAAACATACCAAAAAAAATTTCTCAACATATGTGAATAGGGCACATGTATCTTAAAGATAAAGAAATTATCTAGATACATACTTAAGTTCATAATGAACTAAAAGGAGGAGATTAAAGGGGGACCCATTTGATGGTATTATTGCAGAGATAGACTTTTAGTTCTCTCCGTCAGTATACCGTAATGAAAGGAAGAAAAAAGAAAACGCACTGATGTATCAAAATATAGATAAAAATCTTGGGACTAGCCCTTGGCGACATGATAGTATGTTATATTAAAGAAGGAATTTTATTTAAAATTAAAGCTATCTATGCCGGTCCTTATTGAAACCCCAAACATAAACGTTAATATATAATCACGGATTAGTGAGAGGCAGATAAAATCTCATAGCCTCTAAGATCAAAGTACACATCTTTATATTGTATAGCCTCAAGATAAGGTTGAGTAAAGCAACTCATTTAAACCTGTGTCTTAAAACTTGATAGGAATGATGATGCAGTATGGTGATGATCCTCCAATATACCTCTGTTTAAATATTTATAAAGGTGCTATATGACGAATTTACTGGTGACTGTGAAAACATAAAGATTATATTGAAGTGCTATCTTACACCTATATAGGGAAACAAAAATAATAAAAAAGGAGAGTCACCATTCTCCAAACTCCGTGATATATCATGTTATTATATGCTCATAAAATAGTGAGAAACATTCACCAAGCCATCTAAAAAAAGGAGTTTTATGAGAAAAGTTATAACATAAGTTCATGTTATAGTGTTAAAGTGCAAAATCTCAAGAAAAAATTATAGGACAATTATCGTCACATATTTCTGTGCTTAAAGTAATTAAAAAGCAAGCCTATCTTTATGAAAGGGAAATCTCTATTAATTATGAACCTTATACTCTATATTACCGCACGACCGTGAAGAGAGAGGTCTTTATATAGTCCTCAGACATAAACAATAACATGTAATCATAATTAGGTAAGAGGCAATTAAATCATCATAATCTCTATGCTCAAAATAGACATAGTGTACAACTTCAAGATAAGCTTAGTAGACAACCAGTTTAAACACGTCTTAAAGCGTAGTAGCTATTATAATACAGTAATGAATCAGTCATCATAGGCACTTCACTACACATCTGCAAATGTGCCCTTTGTATCTTAAAGCTTGTAGCAGAAAAAAGAGAAAAAACAAACAAACAAAAAAAACTTTAAGTACTTAAATTCTTGTGTTGCTACTCTAAAAAGAAAGAATTGTGTCAGAAGTGGTAGGTTTCTGTTATAGTAATATGATTTAAAGTCACAAACAATTAGATAACCATAGACGGTCATCAAATATACCTCTAATTAATTATAAGATTATTATGTGTTGGTTTGCTAATACATGTGGAACGAGATAGTTAAGTTAAAGTGCTACCTTAAAAAATTGCGTGACCATAGAGTAGTGAAGAGCATTCACTGAACCATCTAAATACTTTTTATAAAGATGTGAATTCCTGTTGTCAATAAGAGTTAGAGAACGCTTATTACCAAATTCGCTAGTTAAGATAATTATAAAAAATAATATAAAGCAGGCATGAGAGAGTTCTCTTTTAATTATAAACCATGTAAAACTGTGTTAGAGTGCTGCCGTGGATAAACAAGAGGGAAGAAAAAATAAATAAATAAATACATATATAAATAAATAAATAAATAAATGGATAGATAGTATATATATATTATATGTTTATCTTTTTTATCCAGTCCCTCAATATAAAGGGATCTGTGAATGACTCAACCGAGTCTTTCCAGTAAACTCTTACAGCTCTAGGAAAGGTCCATATGTATCTAATATTCTTATCCCGAAGGACTTTTAAGTCTTGTTGGAAAGATCGACTCCAGGCCCTTGTTAAAGGGGATAGACCTGCAAAGATTTGAATTTCTACGAATCTTGGATCAGTTGAGGTTTTAGTCCTTCTTGTTTTTAATATATTCTCTTTCCACTGCAAAGAAGAAAAACAGGCAATGACGTCTCTAGGGATATTTTCTGGTAGATCTTTTAGTTTCCTCAAACGGTGGCATCTATCAATAATGTTGGGTGGTGTGGTACCGACTAACTGCATATCTTGAAGACTTTTCAGGTCTTACAGGGCTTGTTGATGTGTCTTCCATAGATGACATTGACTCACGGTGAGAATAATCTAAAGACTCTTTTAAATGTCTAGGACAGAAAAAAGATGTGGCTCCTCTGTTGGTTTTAGAGTCTTTCTTATCTTTTTCTCTGCTTTTAGATATCTGTTGTTTTGGAGGCATGTTTAGCACATAAAGCTGCCTTTATAGATGAAAGTACTTAAGATAGTGCCGGTTAACTACTGATTCCCAGTTATTGAATTATTGAGTTTAAGAATGTATAGTCCACAGGTTGCACCAAAAAACAATATATATATATGAAGAAAAAAAAAAAGACAAAAAGGATTAATAGATAGCCGTATGATATCTATATATATGAATTCAAAGCAGGGTACTGTGAATGTCGGCAAGAAATCTGACGACACCAGTTCAATGAGTTGAGTAAGCAAGAGCTTCTTTATTCAAGTGCGCACAGGGGAGAGTCCAGTTCGCAGACTTCTCTCCCCTCCTTAATTTTCTAACAATATATAGGCAAAGAAGCGCAAACAGTTATTAGCATATTGTCTAGCCGTCTGTTGGTATATTTACTTTGATTTGCTGACACACACGGTTTAAAGAGGTCAAGAAAAAATAGCCCCCCCCCAGACATGTGCAATCTTTACTTACAGAAGGTCAAGAAAGGGACAACTTGTCCTTTGTCGTGGCGGACTCTGATTCTTTTGCAACAAGGCACTTAGAGCAAAGAAAACATACGAAAACATACCATATGTACACATTCTTCCGAGACACAAACAAGACATAAGTAAACTAAGAAATGAGGTAGACAGGTGATTGTAGTGTTATCTTATCAATAAGCAATGAGGTAAAGATCATTGTGCTGACATCCAGAATCAGCAAAATTCAACTTCCACAGTACTTATCTGCAGCCCCTTGGTATACCAGGCATCCTCCGGCGGGTCTTTATAGAGTGAATATGGAGCTAAAAAGCTCTATTTTCTTTCCAATTCTGTTGAAATGTATTAGCCGTTGCCGTGTAGAAGGCTGAAGCCCTGGTCGATATAGGAAACTAAAAAGCCAAAATTCAGCCTCGGACGACTCTGCTTTGATTCTGCGGTTAATCAGAGCCTGGAGATCGCCACGTCAAGCTTACGTGTGCTGTAAAGTTCCTCGGCATATCCCGGTCAGTGTAGCCGATTCGGTAAACGCCACGTAAGGGGGGGGATGCCTGTGTGGCTTATCCCCTAGTCGGACCCGGAGTGCGGCTTCATTTTGGCGCCATCTCTGCGGGCAGCTCACGCCGCATGGATACCCCTCGGCTCCTCCTCCTGGAGCGTGCAGCGTCACGTCTTCACGTGTCGCCACGCCCCCATCCCCCTGACAAATTCCATTTTTAGTTTAATTAACGGGTGGAATGAGTTAAAAGAGTCATGGAATTGTTTCAGTTTTTCCTCACTTTCGGTCCAAATGATGATGTCATCGATGTATCTGTAGTATTTGTGTGGTTTGGTGTCCTGTGTTTCAAGGAATCTCTCTTCTAGGTCAGCCATGAAAAGGTTGGCATATTGGGGTGCCATTTTTGTCCCCATAGCCGTCCCCATGATTTGTAGGTAGATATAATTGTTGAAAGTAAAACTAATTCATCCACACACATAACTATGTGTGAGGATGAATTTTACCAGTTCTGTGATGATTTGGGGGTTGTATTTTTGGTTGTTAGAGCCTGAGAAAAAATGTGAACAGGCTTTAATGCCATCTTTATGCGGAATGCTGCTGTACAGGGATTCCACATCCATGGTTACTAGGATGGTGTTAGCAGGGAGGTTGGTCATTTGGTTGAGTTTGTTGAGGAAGTCAGTGGTGTCTTTTATGAAGCTGTTTGTGTTGATGACAAGAGGTTTTAGGGTGTTTTCAACCAGCCCTGAGATCTGTTCTGTGAGTGTGTCCATACCTGTAATTATAGGTCTGCCTGGATTACCTCCTTTGTAGATTTTGAGAAGCATGTAGAATGTACCCATGCAGGGATTGGTTGGTATAAGTAATTTCAGTTCTGGCTGTAGCCCCTTAGGGAAAGATTTGATGAGCTCCTTGAGTTGCACAGTGTATTCTTTGGTGGGGTCAGCGCACAATTTTTTGTAATATATGCCATCTGACAATTGTCTGTCTCCCTCTTTTATGTAGTCCTGGGTGTTCATAATCACTTTTGCTCCTCCCTTGTCTGCTGGTTTGATGGTGATAGAGGGATTATTTTGCAGAGAATAGTTTAGTATCAACATTAATTAAAGAAATGGGGCAGTAACTTTTTAAGTCCTCAGGATTCTTATCTTTTTTTAATATTGGAAGAATATTTGCTTGCAATAATTCTTTTGGGCATAGTCCTGTAGTTGCTATTTCTTCATACAAACCCATTGGTTTATTACGTAGGCTTTGAAGGTCCTATAAAATAGGTTGGTAAAACCATCTGGACCGGGTGATTTTTGTTTCTCCAATTTATCTATTACATAGCTTAATTTTGTTTTCTCTTTTATGTAGCCATTCTTTTTGTTCCTCTGATATAATTGGCAAATCTGCCGAATTTAGATATTCCTCCATGTCGCTTGCTCTCTTTGGGATACTGTACAGTTTTTCGTAAAAGGCCCTAAAATTCTCTGAAACATCCTCTGGGGTCATATAAATATTATCCTCTGTCACGATCTTAGTTATCCTTTCCTTGGCCCTTTTCTTTTTTAATAGATTACTCATTAATTTATCTGGTCTATTACATTTATAGTGATATTTTAATCTCAATTTATCCATATAGTATTCTTCTCTAGTTCTTTTTGATTTATTTTTTCTCTGAGGAGCTGCAGTTCCTCTTTGTGTTCTTCTGTAGGTTCTGATTTAGCTTTTTTCGCTGACTTATAATAGGTCAAATATAGCTCATTCAGTGATTGCTAGTTGTTCTCATTTGTTTTTTTATTTTAATCAAAAGACCTCTCACAAAAGCCTTATAGGCACACCATCTAGTTGCCTGTGATGTATGATCGATTTTATTTTCTTTAAAAAACATTTTTGTCCTCTCTGAAATATAATGTCTATTCTCCTCTGAATACAAAATAATAGCATCCAAGCGTCATGTCGTACATGGGAGGGGACCCCATTTATCTTTTTACTCAAAAAGGATAATACTGTGATCTGACCAATAATTCTCTCTTATCGATATACTTATTAGTGTATTAAATGATTTTTCATCACCAAAAATATAATCAATCCTAGAGAACGTATTATGAACCTTCGAGAAATGTGTATAATCTCTTAACGTTGGATTTTTTATTCTCCATAAATCGTAATGGTTCGCTTTTAGTATTATGTTTCGAAATGTTTTGGCTCTTTTTTTTTTTTTTTTTTTGTTGATTAACTTATTTTTACCAACTTCTTTGTCCAGCTGATCATATATAATACAGTTAACGTCTCCGGCCATGATGAGTATCCCTGTCTTTACTTTTTCTACTCTGTCCAAAATATTTTGAAGATGAGACAGGGGTGACATATTTGGGAAATAAATATTTACCAGAGTGTGATTAACCTCATTTATTTTACCGACCCATATTAAGTAGCGACCTTCTATATCTTGATCTATATGTTTTGTCTGTATATGAATATTACTAGAGAAAATAATCGCAACTCCTCTTTTTTTGTTTTCTTTCAGCAATACATGGTAAATGTAGGGGTATAATTTGCCTCCCCATCTCAATTTATCTTTAGTACATCAATGAGTTTCTTGGAGGAATGCCACATCTATCCTCTCCTTTCGCAAACAGGCATATACTCTGATTAACCCCATGGGCTGAATCCCACTCTTCATTACGAAAGACTACCTCACCTCCATATCCTAACACCCCAGTTCCATCTCCAACATAATCATTCACAAATAAACATATAAAACATTCACAAACAGGGGTGTACCTAGAGTATTTGGCACCCGGGGCGGATCCTGTAAGTGGCAACCCCCCCCAATGTAAAGACATCTACAAAATTATGTTGGCAAGAATATTTATTGCACCAATTTGTAAACTGTATGTCAACTGTAAACAACAAGAAATCTGAAAAAATAAATTAATAACTTATAAGTAAAATAAACACGTATAAATAACATTTACTGAACATATAATAGTGCTTTCTTTAATAACCCTCCAAAAAAAACAGCGTCCACATTGCCCACATAGAACCTGACCAGCACCCAAATTACACACACATAGGACGTGCCATCTTTGCCCCCAAACAGCCCAGCATGAGTCAGCATTGTTCCCAAACAGCCGAGTGTACGCCATCTTTGTCCCATAAACACGCTACCTGTGCCATCTTTGTCCCATAAACACCCTGCCTGTGTCATTTTTGTCCCATAAACACCCTGCTTATACCATCTTTGCCTTTTTGACAGATCAACTATACACCTATGATTAACACAAACACTTTTACAGTCACTCACTAATTCACTTTCATTCACACAATAATTTATTCTTTCACAAAAATTATTTACACATATTCATTAATTCTCTCACTCATTCACACAATTCATCCACACATTAATCCATTCATTTTCGCTCTCTCATTCTGACTCTTTATTTCAATATTCTTGCTACCCTCCTTTCTCCCTATCTACCCATTCTCACCCCCTTCTCACTCCCTTCTCCCTATCTACACCCTATCCCCCCGTCTCACTCCCTTTTCCCTATCTACCCCCTCCTAACTATCTACCCTCTCCCCCCTTTGAAGTTCACTTACCTTTCAGGAGTCCTGCGGTGGGGGTGCAAGGCCTCTGTCTCCCAGCTCTGCCACTTTATGGAACAGCATAGAGTGATGGGAGTTATGATGTACTTTAGAGCATAATTATATAATGAAAAAGACATTGGAAATGGTACAGCATAACACCCATCACTCTCACACACTTACCAATCCACACTTACCAATCCACACATACCAATCCACACATACCAATCCACAGATTCCACACATACCAATCCACACTTACCAATCCACACATACCAATCCACAGATTCCACACATACCAATCCACACTTAGCAATCCACATTGACCAATCCACAGATTCCACACATACCAATCCACACATACCAATCCACAGATTCCACACTTACCAATCCACATTTACCAATCCACAGATTCCACACATACCAATCCACAGATTCCACACATACCAATCCACATTTACCAATCCATATTTACCAATCCACACGGACGGAGGTGGGCGCGACTTCAGTGTTGTGCATCTGACAACAAATCCCGGCGCACAGCAGCAGTTGCCGCGCGGATCGCGAGGGAGCCGTATCCGAGGGAGCCGGAGGTCTGTTAAAGACCTCGGATACCGCTCCCTTGCGAGCCTTCTCCTCCAGCGGCGGACATTACTGTCCGTCTCTGGAGGGGTGCCGGGTGCTGGCAAGTTGGCACCCATCTGATAACCGGCACCCGGTGTGGACCGCCCCCCGCTAGGTACGCTACTGTTCACAAATAAACATATAAAAAATTAAACATATAAGACAAGAATTTCTCAACATAGATAACACTGACATATGTATCTCTTGGATATTATAAAAAATATCTTGGTACATTCTTAAGTTCTAATTGAACAAAAAGGGGGAGTACTTCAGGGATCTTATTAGTTGTTATAGTGGCAGAATCTGGGTCTACGTTTACAAAAAAAAAAAAATTAAGTGATCTGAGTGTTAAGTACGTGTATGTTGGATATAGGTCTTTCATGGGCCTAATAGATTGGCCATTTTATAAAGTGTTAGGAGAGTTGCACCACCCTTAAGAAATCCCCATTATAAGAAGCCCTGTCTGCAGCAAGCCCAATGTATAACTTATGGGCAATCTCAAATACCGGTACTCACACAAATGCAATTAAATAGACAGTTTAAGGTCTCTGATAGACCCACTAGATAAACTGCCCTTCTCCTCCATGGTCTGAAAATTCTTACAACCAGTGGCATTTTTCATACATGGGCATGGGGGTCTGAACAGTCCTCTGCTCGGAGCACTAAACCAGTTGACCGGTGGTAATTATATGAGACAATGAGATGCATTTGAAGGGGGATGCTGTGAAAACTTAAAGGGACAAGAAACCTATCATATACAATAAACTGCATATGATGGTTAATCAAGGTTAAATAACTATACACATGTGTGGATGTTTTGCACACACACACACACACAGTTTTGCATTCCAGCCTTGAAGAGGTTAAATCCACACAGTTGAGCATTATGCTAGTGAACTATTATTTTTGTCTGGGGGAGGGGGCATTTGAAATAAATTTGTCTTAATGAAATCTAACTGAACAAAATGTGTCAATCACTGCAACAAATATTAGTGTTTATTATGTCCCTAAAAGATATATATCTCCTGGTCTGCAGGAGGCAAAAATATCCTGGAAGACTAAGGGATATCAATTTACAGCGCTTGGAGGAAACACAGGGGATGTTATAGAAGCATTTAATACATAAATACATTTAACAAACTACAAGAGGGAAGTAAGATTCAATGGAAGAGAAATCTTAGAGAAAGAGGTCATAATTTGAAATTAGAGGACCAAAGGCTTAAATGCAATGTAAAGGCCTGTTTAGTGAGTGGTTGGTAGATAAATGGAACAGTCTTCCAGCAGAAGTGTTAGAGACCAATAGAGTGAGGGAATTTAAAAGTGCATGGGATAGGCAAAAAGCTATCTCGAATCTAAGATGAGACTTAGACTAAGGTCTTTACGTCATGATGCTCTCCAATCAAATTTTAACCATTATTAAAACCATGGGCTGTTACTTTGTGTAAATATTCTGTGTAAGTAGAGTTTTTTTCTTACAGTGCAGTATGCCGACGCCCTGCAGTGTCTAGATCTTCCCATTCTGTCTGAGGCCAGCTGTAAAAGTTCATATCCTTATCAGATCACCAGTGAAATGTTTTGTGCTGGTTTTCAGGAAGGTGGAAAAGACTCATGTCAGGCAAGTAGACCGGAAAATGCTTCCAACTATAAACTATCCAGATATAAACACACGCACATATATTAGACATAAGTAAATTCTACTACTCTCACACCAGATCCTAAGAATACAAACGGTGATGGGCACCAACCTGTTATGTGTTTTTAATTATTTTTAGCAACAACATTGCATTTTAAAATAATTACCAATAACAAAAGTTATGGTGGGTAAAGGTGATGGAAAACCCTTCCACTTAAAATCAAGGGGGTAGTAGAAGCATTATTAAACACTCATCTACAGACACCAGAAGGCTTGTTTTTTCCCTCAGAAATCTCATGGTGCTGCCACAAACACAAAGGATTCTGGGTAGGCACATGCAATGCAGATGTGGTTGTGGCAGCACCATGAGATTTCTGAGGGAAAAAACAAGCCTTCTGGCTTGTCTGGTGTCTGTAGATGAGAATAATTACTGCATTGAATTAAATAACCTTGTATGAAACATCATTTTATATCTAAGTCTTTTCTCCTCAGGGGGATTCTGGAGGGCCATTGGTGTGTGATGGAAAGCTCTATGGCGTAGTATCGTGGGGAAAGGGCTGTGCCCAGAAAGGTTATCCAGGAGTATACACAAAAGTTTGCAGCTATGTAGATTGGGTGAAGCATGTCATTGACAATTACTGAAGAACATCAAAAGAATAAATGTTGTGCAGCATTGATGCAACTACTATATATCTGTGTCCAGACACTAATATTTTGTGATTGCTATTCGCAACATAAGAAATTATCTTTTATAAATAAAACATACATGAGGATTTCTAGCTTTTTTGAAAAGACACTTTCAGTACTAGTACGGCAATACCGTTTCTTTAAAAAAAAATATATATAACCACAGGGATAGGGTAGAGACTTGTGCTCATTTACACCTAACCGGCTCTCGACCTATGACTCCCGGCAGTCCAGCCATGATCGCAAGGCAAACTACCACCAAAACGAGCACGAAGAGTCCGTTTTTTTGTTCGTTCTGAAGGAACGTAGAACACAATACAGTGCTGGCAAAACATAGGCGAAGACGAAGACTCACAACCACAAAGAATCGAAGATTCTTCTTCGTGATCGTCTTCATTTTCGCCACGCAACCGCCAAAATGTCAAACAGGAGTGAGCTGATCCTCGTCTGTCCAATCAGCTCGCTCTTGTGACGTCACGCTAAGGTTCTCGTCCAATGCCTGTGCTGCTGTTTTTTTAATTCTGAAACCGCCTTTATAAGACCAGAGCTTGCCTGAGAGATCCATTCATTTTTCGGTGTGACTGCTTTGGCAACACTGCTGTGCTGCATCTGAGCGTTACAGAGAGAGATAGTTCTGTTCTGTGTGAGACTGGTTAGCTTCAGCCTGCCATTTCTCACAGTGTACTCTTCCTCACTTCAGTTCTACTGAATTAATAAAATTATTAATTCAGTAGAACTGAACAGAGGAAGAGTACACTGTGAGAAATGGCAGGCTGAGGCTTTTTTAATTAAATTTTTTTTCAGTGCTTCTGTCTGTCATCAACTGTGTAGTGCTGTTGAGTTGACAATGCACCCAGTGCCTCACTGGCACTGGGGTGCCCTTGCCCTGGGCTGGCACTGCCCACTGCCTGTCCTGTCTTCACTTAGATAAATTAAATAATAGAATTTATAAATAATAATTTAATAGAATATATAATAATTTAATACATTATAAAATTTTATATGTATATATATGTCAGTCATATATATACTATAGTTATAGTTAGTATATTAGTGTAGAGTGTACTGTAGACATTCAAGACATCTACTAGTGTCTAATCTAAAATCAGTAATATTATAAAATTAATTTTAGCTAGCTTAATAATTAATTAGCTATAAATAAAATTAACTACTACGAGCTTATAGTTCAGCTAATCTTATTAGTACTGGTGCTGCAGCTCTTTAGTTTGTGCTTTGTTTTTTTATTATTTATTTTATTTCATTTGTTTTGCTCACCTCAGTCCATCAGTGCCACTTAATATTAATTAATAAATCATATAGTGAATCTGATTTAACCTCACTTTAGCTTAGTGGGCTTGAGAGCGTCTGCCTAGCGTTAGACTTAGAATAGTAAGGAATATAGCTTTAGGCTTAGCCTAGTAGTAGGCTAGGCTCTTAGGCCCGTGTAAATTCAAATTAAAAATAAAATACTGCTAGTTAATATAAATAGTTAATCTTGAGTTAATAATTTAAATAACTTGAGCACTTTGGCAGATTGCACACAACAGCACAGTGCAATTGTGCATAGTTTTACTTTTTCAGCAGTAGCACTGAAGAGCACTTCCTCTAATTTTTTTGTCTTTAATTTTCTTTTCCGTTTGTTTTTAATTTTTTTATAGTTTTAAACACTACACTACACACACAACACATTTGAAATGGATCCTCCTTTTGGGACTAAGGAGGGACAAGCTCCATCCACCACCACCACCACCAGTTCTAAGATGCAGCCTTTGCGTCAGTCTAGTCGGCCAAGTAGGCCAAGCTCTCGCTTATAATTTGGGGAAGCATTGCTTGAAGGATCATCAAGTAAAGGAAAGGCACCAAAAGCAGGCAGTAGTAGTGCTGCTAGGCCCACAAGCTCTATGGTTTTTTACGGAAAGCCTAAAGCACCAGAAGCAGGTTCAAAGTTAAAGGGTAGCACAACTAGTACTTCTACTAGCCCAGTGAGTAAAAAGAAGTGCCTTTTGCCCCAAGCAGCATCTTCCCCATCCACAAGCAGCATGCAAGGTACCAAGCAGAGCCAAATAAGCAGCAAGACTCAGAGGGGTTTTCCCAAACCAAAGCGATCTCATTCCTTCGTAGGAAAAATCACCACCACCACCTCTACCATCACTAGTGCTGCGCCTACTGTTCCCACCGGTACCGTCACGCCATGTCCTCCTAGTACCTCTAGCAAGCCAAGCTAGTCCTTACAATATTTTTGTAAAGACAGTTAGAGAGAGGGCTACACATAGTGGAACTCCACCTAGCGAGGTACCAGAGGAGCCTGAGACCAAGTGCAGAGTCTGTTCTTCCTGCTTGCACTACTACTAGTCACAATATCAGTCTTAGCTCCAGCCTAGCAGGAATTCCATTTGATCTGGCTAATGAAGAACTAGACTATGAGCCAGAGGAAGTAGAGGAGATGAGTGGTCAGGAATCAGATTCCTCAGGGAGCAGTGTACAAATGACTAGTGCACAATTTTCCCCTGAGCCTCCACCTTCTCCGCTACGATCATCACCACCACCAGCAGCAAAACCTACCAAATCTGGTAGAATTAAAACAATTAGCAGTCCCACTATGGCCAGTACTGGTAGTACCACCAGTGCCACCACCACTAGTTCTGCCGCTGTTCATCCACCCTGAGCACTAGAAGTAGCACCCAAGGCACACTCCAAGGCTATGCGCGCCCCAATTTGGGAGCACTTTGAAAATGTTGAAGAAGCTATGCAAAGTGCAAACATTCTGGGAGGCTAATAAGCAGAGGGAAAGTGTCTGGCCATTTTACCAGTACTAGCATGAAGCATCACCTCACCACTCAACACAACGCTGTGCTATTGGGGAAAGATGCAGAAGTAAAACGTAGTGCAGGCAGCATAGCTGGTGGCCGTGGCACTACAACAACAACTAATACCATCTCCAGAGAGAGTGGAAAAAACCCAACAGCTGCTTCTGAGCCAATAGCAGCAGCAGCTAGTGCTGGCAGCCAGAGACCAAGGCAAGGCAGGTTGGAGCACTGCATGTCCAGCCCACACTGGAACAATTTGTGGCATTCCACTCCAAGAGGTCAATGTCCAAACAGCAGGCCAATAAAGTAACGCGACTTATTGGTCAGTTCATTGCTGTTGGAGGGGCATCCTTCTCCATGATTGAAGGGGAGCCTTTCAAACAATTGATGGCGGCTGTGGCTCCACAATACACAGTTCCGTCACGTTTCACTTTCAGTAGGAACATTGTCCCCTCATTGTATCGGTCCTGTGTTTCAGCAGTGAAAGAGGAGCTTTCCAAGGCTGCTGGTCAGTCTGTTCATTTCATAACAGATTTGTGGAGTGCACCTAGTGGGCAGCATGCCTTTCTTTCTTTGACAGCACACTGGTGGCAGCCCGGTGTGACTAAAGAAGCTGCTGCAGCAGGCTACCGATCATTCCTTCTCCATGCAGAAGTGATGGATGAAAAGCACACTTCCCAAAATATTCTGCATGCAATGAGGAAAATGTTTAGCCTTTGGGTGGGAGCAGAGGCGGGCACCAATGTTGAAGTTGGTTTTGTGGTAACTGACGGAGGTGCCAATATGGTGAAAGCGCTGCGAGATGGTCATATTGTTGGTGTGCGCTGTGCAGCCCACATCATCCATCTTGTAGTGAAGGCAGCAATGTCAGAAGGAACTAATGTAGCAGCAGTAGTTCTGTCCCGCTCCAGAAAGATCGCTGGGCACTTTCACCATAGTGTTAAGGCTAGCCAACTTTTGAGGGAAGAGCAAGAGAGGTCAGGTCTTCCCGTACACTGCCTACGACAGGATGTCAGTACGCGGTGGAACTCTACTTTAGAGATGCTGGAGAGGATTTTGGAGCAGCAGAGGGCAATCCATAATCTTGCCTCAGAGCATAATATTGGGATTACATCTCCATTGAATAGAGAGGATTGGACAGTGATCGCCCAGCCAGTGGCAGTCCTTAAACCATTCAGGGATGCCACTGAAAATTTAAGCTCAAACACTGCCAGTCTGGCCCAGGTAATCCCAGTGTTCTCCCATCTAGGCAGCAACATGGATGTGTTCCTTGAAAACCGTGAGGCTGTTCAAGGTGGCACTCTACATCCTGACGTAGCAGCCATAGTCAGGAAGCTGAAGGATCTGTTAAAAGTACACCTTCGCAAACGCATGAAAGAGAGTCCTGAAATGATGCTAGCTTGCCTTTGCGATCCTAGAATTAAGGGAAAGCTAGCAATGAAATTCAATGTTCTCAGTAGCTACCGGGAGCAATTGGTTAACAAGGTGCGTGACTGGCAGCGTAAAATGGGAATGCTGTCCGAGGAGGGAGAGGTGCAGGTGGAGGAAGAGATGATGTTGTCTGCTACTCCTAGCAGCAGCATCAGCAGCAGTGCCACAAGCAGCACAATAGAACTGAGTGGAGCAGCTGCGTTTTGGGAAGAGGCACTTGGGAGTATAGTTGGACCATCTGACAGAGCTAGCAGCAGAAAGGAGAGTAGTGCTGCTGAAATGGTCAAACTTTACCTCTGAAGTTCCTTCTGCGCCTAATGTTGATCCTCTTAGCTACTGGGATGAAAAGAAGAGTGTGTGGCCTGCACTCTCATGGGTTGCGCAGCAGCTACTATCATGTCCGCCAACCACTGTTCAAAGTGAGCGCGTGTTTTCTATGACTGGAAACATACTGAGTCCACAGCGCTCACGCATGGCACCTCATCTGATGGAGCAGATTGCCTTTCTTAAATTCAATCTGCCCAAGTTGGGTTACCCAGCTCTTAGCTTGGAAAGTTAATTTTCTTTCTCTAATGTTCAAGGTAGTTTCTCCCCCTGGTTGCACGTGTTTGCGGTGTGGCAACGTCTGCTACCTCCGCCGGTGTAGCCAATTTACGCTAGGGCCTAGTGTCTGAGTTCTGTAAGTCCGCTCCCAAACGCCTAGGACTGACAGTCTTTGGATGCTTTCCTCTTGGGTGAAACAGATGAGCGGATCGTCAATTGCCCACTCATTCGCCTTTCCCAATGCTGCTGCTGCTGGTGGTGGTGCCAGCATCTTTTGCCAGTTCGCTTCCCGGCTGAAATCATGCCTCAAATGTCCAAAATGTTCAAGGTAGTTTCTCCCCCTGGTTGCTCTTGTTTGCGGTGTGGCAACGCCTGCTACCTCCGCCGGTGTAGCCAATTTACGCTAGGGCCTAGTGTCTGAGCTCTGGAAGTCCGCTCCCAAACGTCTAGGACTGACAGTGTTTGGATGCTTTGCCTTGGGGTGAAACAGGTGAGTGGGTCGCCAATTGCCCACTCATTCGCCTTTCCCAATGCTGCTGCTGCTGCTCCTGGTGGTGGTGCCAGCGTCTCTTCTCTGCCAGTTCGCTTCCTGGCTAGAGTCATGCCTCAAATGTCCTTAATGGTAAGGGTAGTTTCTCCCCCTGGCTGCCTCTGTTTGCGATGTGGCAACGCCTGCTACCTCCGCCAGAGTAGCCAGCTTACGCTAGGGCCTTGTGTCTGAGTTCTGTAAGTCCGCTCCCAAACGCCAAGGACTGACAGTGTTTGGATGCTTTGCCCTGGGGTGAAACAGGTGAGCAGGTCGCCAATTGCCCACTCACTCGCCTTTCCCAATGCTGCTGGTGGTGGTGCCAGCGTCTCTTCTCTGCCAGTTCGCTTCCTGGCTAGTGTCATGCCCAAAATGTCCCTAATGGTAAGGGTAGTTTCTCCCCCCTGCCTGCCTCTGTTTGCGGTGTGGCAACGCCTGCTACCTCCGCCGGAGTAGCCAGTTTACGCTAGGGCCTTGAGTCTGAGCTCTGGAAGTCCGCTCCCAAACGCCAAGGACTGACAGTTGTTTGGATGCTTTGCTCTGGAGTGAAACAGGTGAGCGGGTCGCCAATTGCCCACTCATTCACCTTTCCCAATGCTGCTGCTGGTGGTGGTGCCAGCGTCTCTTCTCTGCCAGTTCGCTTCCTGGCTAGTGTCATGCCAAAAATGTCCCTAATGGTAAGGGTAGTTTCTCCCCCTGGCTGCATCTGTTTGCGGTGTGGCAACGCCTGCTACCTCCGCCAGTGTAGCTAGCTTACGCTAGGGCCTTGTGTCTGAGCTCTGGAAGTCCGCTCCCAAACGCCAAGGACTGACAGTATTTGGATGCTTTGCTCTGGGGTGAAACAGGTGAGCGGGTCGCCAATTGCCCACTCATTCGCCTTTCCCAATGCTGCTGCTGGTGGTGGTGCCAGCGTCTCTTCTCTGACTGTTCGCTTCCTGGCTAGAGTCATGCCCAAAATGTCCCTAATGGTAAGGGTAGTTTCTCCCCCTTGGCAGCGTCTGTTTGCGGTGTGGCAACGCCTGCTACCTCCGCCGGAGTAGCCAGCTTACGCTAGGGCCTTGTGTCTGAGCTCTGGAAGTCCGCTGCCAAACGTCTAGGACTGACAGTTGTTTGGATGCTTTGCCCTTGGGTGAAACAGGTGAGTGGGTCGCCAATTGCCCACTGATTCGCCTTTTCCATTTCCTTTTCCATTTTTTTCCGTCTCATACACAACCTACCAAACATAACACATAACACATATAACACAGTGACATAACACACACACGTACAATTCACAAATCAGAAGGACCTTTCCTCCTGTTATTTGCCCTGGCCTTCGTTTCTACACTCACTAGCATTAATGCTATAACTCACTTCACCCTATAACATTTTTCCATCCACATACCTGCCAACAGACCCAACTTTTTCAAGGACAGTCCTGATTTTTTCCTGTCCCGTCAAATTTAGCTAAACTAGGTATGCTAGTGCACATAGGTATAGCTGGGTAGGGTAGCACTACAACATTAAATAAATATAATAAAGTAAATAATAAATATAACTTTAAAATAAAATTAAATAAACCCCTATTTTTTATAACACCCATTAAAATTAATTATTTAGAGATAATATATCTTTAACCAAAACAGTGCACTGCTAATACTCTTAAACATAACCGTACATTAACCCTAAGCTATTTTTAGTTCTTGTCCCACATTTTTTCCATTCGCATACCTGCCAACACACCCAACATTTTCGTGGACAGTCCTGCTTTTTTCCAGTCCTGTCCAGTAAAAGTTGGGTTGTTGCAAAGTATGCCATTATAAATAGGTAGCAAATGTTAGGCATGTATTTAAAAGTGGTCCAAAATCGATTTAAAAATGTAAAACAATCCCTATTCTTTTATTAAACATCTATGGATGTGTGACTGTGTATGATAAAAAGGAGGCCAAGTTTCATGGAGCATTTGTCTAGGTCTCAGACAAGACAACTGCTCGGAGGAACTTGGCCCTCAGTTTCGGGCAATGTGTATTGTGTACACCTCGGATAGCACCATGAAGGTACGTGTGTGGAACTCTATTGGTCGTTTCGGCAGGGGGCTCGCTTGCCATAAACGAATGAAGTGCATTCTGCAGTTCTGCAATTCATTTGTTGATGCCAGACCAGCCCCCTTCCGGCGACCAATAGAGTCGCACACACGTACCTTCACGGCGCGAACGCATCTGCTGCTGCTCCGATGTGTTCATAATCCCGTATTAACCCCTGCTACGCAGCCGGGAGAAAACGAAGATGAAACGAGCACGAAGAATGTCCACGAATATTCGCCCAAAAAGAAGACAGGAACGGGCGAATATTCGCGGAATACGAAGATTTTTTTTCCCCCGAAGACGAGCACGAAGACGAACACGAAGAGCCCCCTGGTGCCCAAGTCTAGTATATAATAAACTACAAACAAAAATTACACATATTTCTTAATGTATAAGTAACAGGTACAGTGCCCTTCACAAATATTGGCACACTTGGTAAATGTGAACAAAGTAACCTTTTGCTCTTTTCTTAAAAAAAAAAAACACAAAATGTGCTCTCTGCTCTGTTCTCATGGATATCAAACAATTGCAAACACAACACAAGTTTATTTAAAAAGTGAAATACCGCATTTGCTCGATTATAAGACGAGGCTTTTTTCAGAGCGAATGCTCTGAAAAATCCCTTGTCTTATATTCAAAAAGAGGTCTGACTATAAGACTAGAGATCCAGATCCCCCGCAGCGCTGCAGGGGGGACCTGGATCCTCCTCTCTGGTAACCTCCGCTGCTGCCAGCACTTCCTCTGGGGGCTTCTATGACGGAGCGCCGGCGCGATGTGACCTTCTGGTGCTCCATTATAGAAGTCCTGGAAGCAGCGGAGGTTGTCTGTGCGATATATCCACTTTGCAGTTTTTGGATATGTGATGAAGCAAAAAAGTTCTTGGTTTGTATTCAGCAATAGACCACATGCATGAGGAACTTTACTGGACCCATGTCTCATTTGAGACACACTAGAGGTCTCGTATTTCAAGTTAACCCCGTAAAACTATATATATTCTCTAAACACGCATCTCTTAAAGATTCCAACGACACTCTACTTGCCTTTCTAGGTGCAACCACAAATCTAAGGGAACACAGCATTTTGAGGTTCTGTTCTACTTTTTCACATGCCAGGCACATTTTGGGATGGGTGCTTCATACTGGGATACCTGGAACAAACAAAGAAACCACAACAAAATAATCTAACTTCTGTGTGAAAAAGAAAGTACACCCTCTTTGAATACTATGGTTTAACATATAAGGACGTAATAACAAACAAATGATCCTAAGCAGGTCTAGAAAATAGGTAAATACAACCTCAGATGAACAACAACACATGACTAGTGCATAGCCAAGTAACCTACCCCTTTACATACCCCCAAATCAGACACAACACACCTGAGTTGGATAGGGAAGGTCACAGCTTTACAAAGAGTTTACAAACAAAGAGTTATACATGTAGCTGAGTGGACAGAAAACCTATTTAACATATTAATGAAAACCGTAACTGCTCATAACCATCTGGCTATGGCTAACATTTAACCCTTGAAGATCTAGCCCAAACTCCACTAAACCAGCCAGACTATGATTAAGAGTCTAGCTGTCAGTCAACAGCCCAGAGGGCCCCCACCTTTGACCTATGACCTTACCTTCTGGCTAACTAATCCTGTCACACCCAAGTACCATACAGGGCTTAGATCATCTGCTTCTATCCACTCAATCCACAACTGTGACAATCGGGAAAAAAAACACCAAGACAAGGGAGGGCGGGTGAGCATCCTTAGTCATTTTCTTGCAACTGAGGCATTCCTCAGATGACTCACATACCGGTATATCCCCTAGTCAGACCCTGTGTCCCTTCCTTGACCCTGATCCCTTCCTGTAGCCCCACCTCAATAGAAACATAAACACCTTGCTCTGTCTGCCTAGCCCAGTCATGCTGCCCACGTGTCTGCAGGACTGCCTTGACAAATTCAAAAGTGATGACCCCCAGACAATTTAAAACAATATATACTTTGATCACAGAAGAAAATTAGTACACACCTTCTAAAGGTTGGCGAAATAAGAATAACTAATGGGGGTTCAGTAATTATAAGCAGGCATCCTCAGTTTGTCACCACCTAATTCAGCTGTCTAATTTCACCTATACCCTCTTCCATATATCTTATAGGATATTCTAAAGAAGCATACTTCCTTCCAGAGCACCAGACTTTTTTCACCAAAATACAGAAAACATTTAACCTCCTATAATCCATACTCCTCACATCCCAAGATTCCACAACATATTACACAACATGATTTATTCAACAAAAATAAAGCTAAACCGGAGAAGCCTTGTGTGAAAAACTAAGTACATTAAGATGTACATTAAGACTGATAAAATTACTTCAAGTTATTGCTGCTAAAGGTCGTTCTACAAGCTAAGGCTTGTAGAACGACCTTTAGCAGCAATAACTTGAAGTAATTTTATCAGTCTTTCACATTGTTGTGGAGGAATATTGACCTACTCCTTTACCATGTTGAGTTTGTTCATTGAGGTTTGCGGACATTTGTCTATGTACAACTCTCTTAAAGTCCAGCCACAGCATTTCAATTTAGTTGAGGTCTGGACTTTGACTGAGCCATTGCAACAACTTGATTCTTTTGTTTTTCAGCCATTCTGTTGTAGATGTGGTTGTGTGCTTGGGACCATTGTCCTGCTACATGACCCAATTTGGCCAAGCTTTAGCTGTTGGACAGATGGCCTCATCTTGGGCTCTAGAATACTGGTATACAGAGGAGTTCATGGTCTCAACTCAATGACTCAATGACTGCAAGGTTCTCAGGTCCCGTGGCTGCAAAACAAGCCTAAATCATCACCTCTCTACTACAATGCTTGACAGTTGGTATCAGGTGTTTGTGCTGATATGCCATGTGCATTATGGCAAAACATCTTCACTTTGGTATCGTTTGTCTAAGAAGTCTCGTAGTTTGTTCAGTGGCAACTTTGCAAAGCCGTACTGCTATGTTCTTTTTAACAAGAAGAGGTTTTCTCCTGACCACCCTCTAATTGTACTGTCATGAACTTTAACATTTAACACGCTAACAGAAGCCTGTAGAGTCTGAGACATAACTCTTGGGTTTTTTGCATTTCTCTGAACATGGCAAGGTGTGACCTTGAGGTGAATTTGCTGGGATATCCACTCCTGTGAAGATTGTCTTGAATGCTTTCCACTTTTGAAAAATCTTGATAGGCAGCCACAATTGCTTTTCGAAGATCATTGTTAATGCACCAAAATGAAAATTCTGGACCCAAACCGAAAAGCCAGCATTCACTTGGCTGAAGCCGAAAATGACCCCCCTACCTTTAAAAATAAATAAATAAACCACACTTTTATTAAAAGTAAGTAGCACGCCGGAATTGGACAAAAAAAAACCAACAACACTGATATACATACCGTATTTGCTCGATTATAAGACAAGGTTTTTCTCAGAGCAAGTGCTCTTATATTCGATGTCCTCGTATGGGGGGGTATAAGGCATATCTGTGGGGAACATGTGCATAACTGGTGGCAGGCTGACAAATAAAAACAAAACATGCATTTTTCTTAATCATAGTTTTTATTAAGTATGACAAAATAGTTTACATGTGAATTAATATTTATTAGTAAAACATATTGCCTATTGGGTAGTCTTATATTCAGGCTTTTTTTTCTAAATTAATATTCAATTTTGGGGGGGGTCATCTTCTAATCAAGCAAATACGATATATATATATATATATATACATATATATATATATATATATATATATATATAAAATTGTTAACAGCAATCACACTCCTATTATGCCCATGTTCTAGCATGTACTGGTTGCCTGGGCATGATAGGAGTGTGATTGCTGTTTTATATATATATATATATATTATATATATATATATATATATATATATATAACAGCAATCACACTCCTATCATGCCCAGGCAACCAGTACATGCTAGAACATGGGCATAATAGGAGTGAGATTGCTGTTAAATATATATATATATATATATATATATATATATATATATACATATGTGAATTTTTCTGTCCAATTTTGGTATGTTACTTACTTTAATAAACCCCCAAAAATCAACAACAATATTATAACACAACAATCACACTCCTATCATGCCAAGTCAGCCAGTACATGCTGGAATCTGGGTATACCTGGTGTGACAAACCCTGTAACATAGGGGTCATAAGCACAGTCCTCTTGGGCAGTCAGAGTCGGGAACACCAGCTTGTTGCTTTATTTTAACTCAAACCATAAAAAGAAAACCTAGCTCCCAATTGGAGCCCTCTCTAATTGAACTACGCTGGTCCAGACTGACCAGCCTAATCACCCACTAACTCAACCTCCCAGCCAGACCCAGCTACGCCAGCCTCTGGACAGCACACAAAATGTCCAGGCAGGTATTGCCTCACTTGGCACAGGGATGGTCTTCTTGTTCAGGGCTTCTCCTTGCCCTGCGAGCTCAAGGAAACTTCCTCTTCCCCCAACAGTCTCTCTGATTATCAGGCTCCGGGGTTTTTTAAATGTCCAGCACCTGTGCCTGATGCCGGTTCCATAGGAATCCCGGACCGGATCCTGCAGACTTCTAGCCTCCTGGAAAAGCCGACATGGCTCCAATTGCTCCATCCCAGGGACCCATATTTACGCTCTGGATAGCACCTGTACCCAAATGCCACACTAAGCATCTCCCTGGGGTTAACACTGTCACACTGGGCATAGGAGTGTGATTGCTGTTAGCAATCATGTATATTTAATATAGCAATCACACTCCTATCATGCACAGGCAGCCAATACATGCTGAAACCTGGCTAGCTGCCCCCTTGTGTATTGATGCTGCCAGCAGTATGGGGTCTGCACGCACACACACACACACACTCATTCATAAACATTTATTCACTTATTCATATACTCATTCATTCACAGATACTAATCATTCATATATACACATTAATTCCCTCAATCACGCATACTCGTTCATATACCCTCCCCCCAACCCCTTACCTGGACTGCAGATCTCTCGCTCGCAGACTTTTGGAGGAGCCCTCTTTGTGAACAGCTTTTTTGTCCCGCCCAGTGGAAGCAGGAACGGAGCAGGGTCATGTGACATGCATTCACGTGACTCTGCTGGGTTCCTGCTTCCCCTGGCCGGTGCAAGAGACGCTGCTCGCACAGAGTTTTCGAGCAATGCACAGGTAGGCAGCCTAGCCCCCGCAGATGATTATTTTTCAGCCGTTTGTGGGGGTTTTTTCGTCATTTTGCTGGTAATGCCCTTTTTGGACGATATATTTTGGCCACCGGTATATTGGTGTATCCCTAGTTTTTCCTCCTTGGCAATGTGTTAACAAAGACCTGAATGCCCCAGATTAGCAAAGTGCTAAGTTTTTATAGGTGGCCCCACTTGCTGGTGATCAATAATCAATGGTGTTTGATTAGCAGCACGTATCTGCTACTTAGCATTAATTCCTATGGAAGCAGTAAGGGTGTAATTAATATGTCATGTGTGTTGTTCATCTGAGGTTGCTTTAAGTTTTAGACCTGCTAAGGAACAGATGATTGTTATTTCCTGATATGTAAAACCATAGAATATAAAGAGGGTATACTTTCTTGTTTGCATAACTGTAAATACCACACATGTTGTATGTTTGCATTACACGGTCACAAGAGACCCCCAAATCATGAGGCACTACCAGGGCCGGACTGGCCCACCGGCAGACGCACATTAAAAACAGCCGCTGAGCAGCTGCGAGCGGGATTGAAAGCGGCACCCAGGCCGCCTCCTCCCGTCAACGCCACCGCCTAATGAAGTTAAAGGGGCCGGCCTGCACACACCGTGGCGCGGTGCATGCAGGCCGGCCCCTTTTACTTCATGAATGACGGCGTCCACCCGCTGCCCTCGCCAAAAGTAGTAGTAAGTCGGGGGGAGTGTTATATGGGGGGTGTTAGGGATATTAATGAGACAAAATCGGCAAAACCAATATTTTATCACACACGCAAAATAACGACGCTACCAAATATTGTAGTACCACATCCACAATATTAATTTAGGGAGATACCCTATATTTTATCTCCGATCCTAAATCCTTTCAGATCGCCGAAAATTATAATTCAAATTAGATATATATCACAACGATAATCAATCAAAAATATTATTTATTGTGAAGGCAATTTATAAAATCTATATATAAGTCACACAGTGCAGAATACAAAATACAAAGTTCTTAAACATGTCAAATTGCAGTATATCCAAATACGGTATATTATCGAAAGTTATCAATATGAATTAATACTTTATGAGTCTAACACACACAATTAATTTCCATCCCACTCAGCAACCAAAAATGATAATAATCAAGGCGGTAATAAAAAGATCACTAACTCTATTATATTAGTTTAACTAATATGACAAATTAAAATAATTTAATAATGTCTAAGAGTATTTAGTGAAATTCCCAATAGATGCAAATAATGTCAAACTTCATCTACAGGTAAAAATACCTTTTCATTATTGTTATTATCACGGGTTATGAGCTGCAGTCTCACAAGCCGTCATATACAATAATGCAATATAGTACTTCCCAGAAACAGGGAATTCTATACGAAGAAGACAAAATTCACCTCTATTTAGAATAATAAAACAATTATATTTACCACCACTTGTTGCCGTTGTCCAACTGGTCCTTGTAGAAGTTAATCCAGGTTCAGTGGCAAGAAATTAAGTGGAAAGAAATATAACTTACTAAAAGTTATATAGGTTGGGACTCAAAGTATTTCTAAGAGTAAGATTATGGTGTCAGGATCTTGAGATTCCAATTCTTTGGGGTAAATTAAATGAGTCCGTCAGGGTCTGTCTGTTTCAGGGTGCATTTTTCAGGTCAGCCTTTTAGGTTCCGTTTTTTTTTAAGGTCCCTAAATTATTCAAGACATAAACTTTAAAGACATAGCTTATTATCATAGCCTCCACCTCTTGATTGGAATTTTCCAATCATAACGGTGGGTTTTACCCATTATAATTAGGACTTCCACTCATTTTTACATCCTTGTAATTTCTTAATTTACCAGCGAGAGACGCTCTGGTCTAAGAAATAACTTAAGACCATTACATATGTGTTAGGAATTCATTCATGGTCACCCTTATCTTTAGATGTTACCTCCTAGGTAGTAAATCAGGTCTTTGTAGTCACCCATATCTCCAGATGTTGCCTCCTAGGTAGTAAATTAGGTTTTGGTGGTCTTACGACGTATCCCCCATTCCAATTTACATTCCTAAGGATATGCAGTGTCTACTCCTTAACTTTCTCATGGAAGATAACATTAATTGGATCATATATACGCTGAAACATCATTATACATGAATACTCCTTTGTTCTCAATTATAGAGGGAACAAGGACAAAAAGAAATAATCACTACATGATTAAATAAAATAAAATGGCTCTGACTCCATTTTGTGCTCATGTAAATACAGAATATATAGAATACATGTTTTCTAGCATAAAATATCTGACAGGGGCTTAAGGCTTTTCTGGAGGCAGAGTGCCCCATGATATGCCTTTTAACCCCCTTTATGCCACTCTGCCTCTAGATATGTCTTTTAGCCCCCTTTATGCCACTCTTCCACTAGAAAGGCCTTTTAACCCCCTATATGCCACTCTGCTTCCAGAAATGCCTTTTAACCTCCTGTATGCCACTATGTGCCATGATATGCCCCGGCATATAGGGGTATAAGGCATTTCTGGAGGCAGAGTGGCATATAGGGGGTTAAAAGGCATTTATGGAGGAAGAGTGGCATAAAGGGGTTTAAAAGGCATATCATATCATATTCCTTAAGGAAATCAAGGAATGGATTACAGCAAGACAGGGGAAGTCATGTAGCTCCGCAGCCTGGATGGGGCCTGACACATAACATTTTATTAGTTAACAAAAATGTTAATTAAAGATATAAAGGCCTTCTTTAGCAACTCTATTGACTCTAAAAAGGTGTTGTAACATTATGTTCTAAGTACTGTATGTGCCCAATTATAGGCCGCACTCCCCCCCCCCATTTAATGTCTTTAAAGTGGGGGTGTGACCTATAATCGGGGTTTAGCGCAGGGATGTGCAATTCGTATAGCCCGACACCCGGGCCATGCAGTTCCGGCAGCCGGGCAGGTGTTTTTTTTTTGTATCTTTTAGCCCTGCTGCGCTGCAGGGTACCTGGATCCTCCTCTCTGGCAGCTGGTGGACCTCTGCACAATGCAGACAATTCCCGCTGCTGCCTGCACTTCCACCAAGGGTTCTATGAAGGAGCGCCGGCGTTACATGACCTTCCATTTCTCCACCAGAGAAGCCCCAGCAGAAGTACTGGCCAGCAGCAGTGGAGGTTGTCTGAGCGCTTCACACAGACATTTACCAGCTGCCAGAGATGAGGATCCCCCACAGCGCTGCAGGGGACCTGGATCCTCCTCTCTTGGTGAACGTCTGTGCGATGCGCGCAGACAACTTCCGCTGCTGCAGGCACTTCCCCCAGGACTTCTATGATGGAGAGCCGGCATAGAATGCCCGGCGGAAATGGTGAACAGCAACAGAGGTTGTCCTGGCTGTCCCCACTAGACACCAGAGAGTCTGGGAATGCATTGGTAAGTCGGGTGGGAGACATAAAGTATATCAGGGGAGCAGAGTGGCATATCAGGGGGCATAAAGCATATCAGAGGCGCAGAGTGGCATATCTGGGGGGCAGAGTGGTATATATGGGGAGCAGAGGGGCACATCTATGAGTAAGGTGCATTATGAATTAAGGGGTGGTCCTTAAAATGCTATTGGTTTTCCATATTTCTGGTTTTATATAACATATGTTTACTAACTGCAAAATAGATACCAAAAATTCTTAAAATACATGTATTCCTGTTCATTAAATAATATACTGTTTTACCATTTTCTTTAAAAGTATTTTTTTCTTTAAAATAGCACCAAACTTTAAGGGTGCGGCCTATAATCGGGTGCGGCCTATAATAGAGTATGTACTGTTTGCAGTGACGGAGGAGAGGGGATAGAGAGTGCAGACGTATGCTGGTCAAGATCAAGACTGTTGAAGTGAAGTATACATTTGCATGCTACTAATTTCCTGGCACAGGTCATAAAAGTGCTGGCAGACTTCAGAGAGGGAAACTTAATTTTAGGAAGGGATTTTAACACCCCGCTGAAGTTAAAACATGACACTTCTTCTGGATTGTCTCGGGCAGAGCCGGCCTTAGGTGTTCTGGCGCCCTGTGCGGACTACTCCTCTGGCGCCCCCCCATCCCAAAAAAAGAAAGGAATAAAAACTTGTAACAAAACCCCAATCACTATATACTACGCCAAACATTGATGTGGTGTAGGCCTACCACTTCATTGTCTGGCTTAGTAGTAGGGATGCACCGAAACGAATTCTGGGCTGAAACCGAAAGTGCAGCATTTACCTGGCCAAAACCGAATATGACCCCCCCACACCATAAAGAAATCTAACACTTTTATTTAAAGTAAGTAACACACCAAAATAGGACAAAACAATTAAATAACGATATATATATATATATATATATATATATATATATATATATATATATATATGTATATGATTAACAGCAATCACATTCCTATCATGCCCAGGCATACCCAGATTCCAGGATGTACTCGCAGACTTGGCATGATAGGAGTATGATTGCCCTATCTACCCCTTCTCACTCCCTTCTGCCCTATCTACCCCTTCTCACTCCCTTCTCCCTATCTACCCCCTTTCCCCTGCCTCACTCCCTTCTCCCTATCTACCCCCTCCTAACTATCTACCCTTTCCCTCTTTGAAGTTCACTTACCTTTCAGGAGTCCTGCGGTGGGGGTGCAAAACCTCTGCCTCCCAGCTCTGCCACTGTATGGAACAGTATAGAGTGATGGGAGTTATGATGTACTTTTAGAGCATAATTAGAACATGAAAAAGACATTGGAAATGGTACAGCATAACACCCATCACTCTCACACATTTACCAATCCACACATACACCAATCCACACGTATACCAATCCACACGTATACCAATCCACACGTATACCAATCCACACACATACCAATCCACATGTATACCAATCCACACGTATACCAACCCACACGTATACCAATCCACACGTATACACTAATCCACACATATATACCAATCCACACACATACCAATCCACACATACTAATCCACACGTACACTAATCCACACATATACCAATCCACACATATACAAATCCACACATATATACCAATCCACACATATATACCAATCCACACATATATACCAATCCACACATATATACCAATCCACACACATATATGCCAATCCACACATATACAAATCCACACATATATACCAATCCACACATATATACCAATCCACACACATATATGCCAATCCACACATATATACCAATCCACACACATATATACCAATCCACACACATATGTGCCAATCCACACATATATACCAATCCACACATATATACCAATCCACACATATACACCAATCCACACATATACTCATGCACACATATACCAATCCACACATACTAATCCACACATACCAATCCACTCTCACTGAATGCTTTCCTACCTTTCCTCTTTTCTCCTTACAGCTTCTTTTCCTCCTCTTCGCTCCTCTTCTTCAGTTCTTCTGTCCTCTCTGTCTTCTTCCGGGTCAGAGGGCACGGACAGCGGTGGGCGCGGCTTCAGTGTTGTGCCCCGGGATCTCACAACAAACCCCGGCGCACAGCAGCTGTTCCCGCGCGGATCACAAGGGAGCGATATCGGAGGTCTTTAACAGACCTCCGGCTCCCTTGAGTGATTTTAAGCCGGGTTCAAGGGAGATCCTTGAACCGGCTTAAAATCACTCAAGGGAGCCGGAGGTCTGTTAAAGACCTCCGATACCGCTCCCTTGCGAGCCTGCCCCTCCAGCGGCGGACATTACTGTCCGTCTCTGGAGGGGTGCCGGGTGCCCCCCCCCCCCGCTAGGTACGCTACTGGCGGCAGCGGACCCCGCGGCGGCGGCGGACCCCGCGGCGGCGCCCCCTGGAGTGTGGCGCCCTGTGCGGTCGCACAGGTCGCACACCCCAAAGGCCGGCCCTGGTCTCGGGTGCGCGTCAGTTCTCTCAATAAAATAAAACATTTGCCCGACATGCACCTAGTGATCACTGCATACAGAGAATAAATGCCCATATCATGATGGTTCCCTCCTACTTACTTTAAGGAAAACCTCCTGCTACCATGGTTGGCAAAAAAACCTCCCTTCTAGAGGGACAGTCCTTGGTCAATCACACAATCACAGCCATAATTACAGCTATCTCTAAGGAGTGAGCTATTGACCAATCTCCTTTTTAACACTGATGACAAAATGGCTCAAGCATTGTCAATAAGTGCACATCCTCTGCCATGTGCATTGTAACCAATTTGGCTTTGTCCAGGGGTGAGAGGCAAAGGAAAAAGCCACCTGGGCTTTGGGCCATGCATGTTGCTCATGGGAAGGGCCAGCACTATCTCCTTTTATCTACTGATGCTGAAAAAGTATTTGACAGGGTGCCGTGGCCCTGCCTCTGGGCGACCCTTTCACAGATGGGTCTAGGATGCAACATTTGTGGACTAAGCCTTATATGCGTCACCTATGGCAAGGATTAGGGTAAACGGCACCCCCTCCCGCCATTGGTGCCCCTATCACCACTCCTTTTTGGTCTTTCATTTGAGCCTTTTTTGGAAACGACCTGACAGATTCTGGAAGTACATGGGCTGATGGTTGGCAGTCAACACACGATTGCGGCGTACGCGGACAATTTTTTTGATTCTTTGTGACTCAACCCAAAATTTTGCTGCCACTGGTTCTGAATGAGTTCAAGGTTTAAGGGCAAATTTTAACTACAAAAAAGTTGGCAATTATGGCAATGAACCTTGCACAGACTCTTAAACAAGTATTTAAGGGAGCGTTCCCATATAAATGGTGTAAAGTGACCTGAGACATAAATGGGGGCAGGGCCGTATAAACACTATAAAGTTAACATCTTGCACAGGTTGCTGTACCTCTTCCAAACCACAGCTATTGGTCTGCCCCAAACCGTTTTCAAGTTACTGAATCAGGTGAAGGTGAGGTTTGTGTGGCATCATGCTCAACTTAGCTCTTCTTGCCTTCCATAAATTATTGTATTGCCACGCATCTCCTCAGCTTCAAAGATGTGCCAAATAGTACATGGGGCAGAATTACCAGATTTGGAAAAAAATGGGTTTGAAATAGCAAAACACTATTGTGCTTTTTGCACTATAACTTGCAAAAAAACCAAAACATAAAACATTGGGTATTTCTAAACTCAGGACAAATAGTAGAATGTATTTAGCAGTTATTTTCATTAGATTTTATAGATGAGTCCTTTTTTCTAAATTTTTCACCATATTTTATGATTTGTTTTTATAGTAAATTATATCAGACAATGAAAATAATGGCAATAAACACAAAGGTCTGAGAGTATGAATTAATGTGTGGATGCGTTATGTGAATGAGTGAGAGAATGAATGAATTCATGTATGGATGAATTATGTGAATGAGTGAGAGAACAAATTAATGTGTGTATGAATTTTGTGAATGAGTGAGAGTATGAATTAATTATTGTGTGGATGAATTGTCTGAATGAGTGAGAGAATTAATGAATTTATGAGAATGCATTAATGAATATGTGAAAATGATTTGTGTGAATGAGTTAGACTCTCTAACTGTTAGAGAATAAATGAATTGTGTGAATGAAAGTGTGAATTTGTGAGTGACTGCAAAAGTGTTTGTGTGTATCATAGATGTATAATTGATTTGTGGTAAGGCAAAGATGGCACAAGCAGGGTGTTTGAGCCTTGGGGACCAAGATGGCACAGGCAGGGTGTTTATGGGAAAAAGATGGCACCGGCAGCATGTTTATGGAACAAAGATGGCACAGGTCAGGCTGGTTGGGGACACATTGATTCATGCTGTGCTGTTTGGGAACAAAGATGGCAAATCCTATGTATGAAATATGAGTGTTGGCCAGGTTCTACGTGGGCAGTGTGATCTATGCCTGTAATTTAGGGGGGTTTATCTATACCTTTAATGCTGAGTTTTTATGTGACTGCCCTCTGATATGCCTTATACCCCCTATATGCCACTTTTCCCCCTGATATGCCTTATACCACCTATTTGCCACTCTAGCTCCCTGATATGCCTTATACCCCCCTAGTTACCACTCTGCCCCCAAGATATGCCTTATACCCCCTATATGCCCCCCCTAACTTACCGATGCATCCCCAGACTGGGGGCAGCCAGTGGGCGTGCAAACATCGTCCAAAATCTTAAAGACTTAAAGTCCCATTGCGGGACTGTCCCGGGCAATCCGGAACATGTGGTCACCCTACACTTACCATATTGCCACCTCCATAAAGCAATAGCCCTTTCCAACCCGGACCTTATTTCTAGTGACCACAGATCCATGACCACAGCATTAAGGTGACCCGCATCATGGCTAAACAAGTGGGATGGGTCCCCCACAATTTCAGCGTGTTTCACTACCAAACCGCCATTACAAGCAACAAATCTTGACACTGCTGTATTGACTCTACACCTTGGTTTGTTTACCAGTGCTGTAGACCAGGCCCCACGCCAGACGGACCAGACGTGATTTTAAACCAGATTAAGATATCCCCAGAAACAATGATTGTAGCCAGAAAAATAAAAAGGCCAACTACATAAATCATTGCCCTCTGCATGTATTAGCAAAATGCGTAGCACTTCATGCCAAACCAGCTGCTTTCGCACTTTAAAATACCCCCCACACAAAATAGGATTGTGAATACCGCCTCCTGCGTGATAGATCTAACGGAAAAAACTGTTGATCTTACTGGATCTAATGAATATCTACCAAAATCCATAAAAAAATCCAAATTTCAGTTGAGGGGGGCCAACCCGTATGTATACCCATCCCCCACACACAAAATAGGATTGTGAATACCGCCTCCTGTGTGATAGTTCTAACAAAAAAACAGTTGATCTAACCGGATCTAACGAATATCCACCACAATCCATAAAAAAATCCAAATTTCAGCCCCCCTCATTAAATATGCAATATCTCAGTAATTAGACTAGATCTAACAAAATCTTTTTCTGATCAAACCTGATCTAACGCGGAGCTATCATAATCAGTAACATTTTGTTGAAATTTTTGTTGGAGGGGGCTGGTTACGGGTTAGCCCCCCTGAAAAAGATTGTTAATATTGCCTATTTTAGAGTAGATCTAACGAAAAAAACAGTTGATCAAACCTGATCTAACAAATATCTAACAAATGCAATGATCTTTTGTTAAAATTCTTAATATGGGGGGCTAACCCGAGGAGGTCTAGACACCAGGGAGTCTGAAGCACGGCTCACAAGTAAAGGGATGCATTTGTAAGTCAGGGGGTCATGGGGGAAGTTCAATAGTTTTCTGAAGGGAGTGTGGAATATAGGGGGTTAAAAACCCATATCAGGAAGGCAGAGTGGCATATAGGGGTGTATAAGGCATATCTGGGGGGAGAGTGGCAAATAGGGGGTTAAATTGCATATCTGGGGCAGAGTGGCTTATTAGGGAGGCGGGGTGGCATATAGGGGGTATTAAGCATTTCTGGGGGGCAGAGTGGCAAATAAGGGGGTATAAGGCATATCTGGGGGCAGATGTGCATAACTGTGGCAGAGGAAATAAAACCAAAAAAATTCTTTTTTTCAATCATAGTTTTTATTAAATATGAAAAAATAGTTTACTAGTAAAACTTTTTTTCCTATAGGGTAGTCTTATATTCAGGCTTTTTCTTTTTTTTCCTAAATTAATATTCAAATTTTTGGGGGGTGGTCATCTTATAATCAGGGTCGTCTTAGAATTGAGCAAATACGGTATTAGGCAGCAAGTGAACTAGCGAGAGGGACCTGGGTGGCCAAAGCTCATTGATGCACGTGGGCGGCGAAGGCTGGCCCATGAGGTCAAATCTAACAGACGAGCTACTGTAGCTCAAATTGCTGAAAAAGGTCATGCTGGTTCTGATAGAAAGTTGTCAGAACACGCAGTGATTCACAGTGTGTTGTGTATGGGGTGGTTAGCTACAGACCAGTCAGGTTTCCCATCCTGACCCCTGTCCACTGCCAAAAGCGCCAACAATGGGCAGATGAGCATAAGAATTGAACCATGGAGCAATGGAAAAAGGGGGCTGATAAATCATGTTCTCTTCGACAACAACACGTTTACCTGGAGAACACCTGGCACCAGGATGTGCCCATGGAGGCCCAACCTTGCAACTTACAGGACTTAAAGAATTTGCTGCTAACGTATTGGTGGCAGATACCACAGCACACCTTCAGAGGTCTAGAGGAGTCCATGCCTCAACAGGTCAGGGCTGTTCTGGCGGCAAAAATGGGACCTACACAATATTAGGCAGGTGGTCATAATGTTATGGATGATCGGTGTAAGTTCCAGTTGCAGGCTTAATGTTAAATCAACATCAGGGCTTTGGCGACCTGGAACTTGTTCATGCTTTTTTGCCTTCTGCTGGAGCAGCTACCAGCAGATAGACTTCATGAAAGCTGTCACAGAGCCCTAACAAATTTTCCATCTTTATCCAGATAAGTCTTCTGCTGTGAAATGTTATATTTAATAATTAAAAGTGCCAGCTAAACTATATAAACCCTAATGCCACCTTCTTCTTCTCCTTCTCCTTTGTTGAATGGATTAGGGAGTGGCTGAGTGACAGAAAACAGAGGGTTGTAGTCAATGGTGTATATTCAGAACAAGGTCTTGTTACCAGTGGGATACCTCAGGGATCTGTACTTGGCCCCATTCTCTTTAATATTTTTATTAGTGATATTACAGATGGTCTTGATGGAAAGGTATGTTTATTTGCTGACGACACAAAAATTTGCAACAGGGTTATGTTCCTGGAGGAAGAAGCCAAGTGGCAAACGATCTAGGTAAACTGGAAAAATGGGCAGAGCTGTGGCAATTGGCATTTAATGTGGATAAATGCAAAGTAATGCACCTGGGCATTGGCCCAGTGGGCCGGGCGGTCCAGGGCCGGATTGACGTAGGGGCTGATGGAGCTGCAGCTCCAGACTCCTACCTTAAAATAGGCCCAGTCAGGACCGGACTGACTGGGCCTACGCGGCCTCTAGGGCCACATTAACACAGGGCATAAGGACCCGCCACCGGGCCGGCCACTCTAGGGGGCCGGGCAGCCCCCACCAGGACCAGCCTTAGGGGTGTGCGGCCGCACAGACCTTAAATTAAAACATTTTTTTGTTGTTTTCTTTTAACTTTATTTAACTTCCTCCATGTTAAATAGTTTTTTTTTTTACTTTATTTAACATGGAGGATGTTAAATAAAGTTTAAAAAAAGAAAACGATTGTGACGGAAGCCTCCATCACTAGGACCACTGGAGAAGCATGACTGCCAGCCTCCTCCCTATTGACTATGGGCCCTGGGTTTGTAAAGGCTTCTGTGGCTACCCCCCCAGCAGTATCATCTCATCACTGGCTGAGGGGATTATCTCCAGCAGACAGCCAGGATCTGCCACCAGGGAGTGACCACCATTCTTTCAGTTTAATGTTGTAAAAATCAGTCTCTCCCCCACCTATTGTATGGTTAATCTCGTTACTGCCCCTGTTGTCTCTGGGAGGCAGATTAAGGGGGCGGTTTGTGTCCCAATATCTTGTTTTATGTTAATATGTGTTTTGCTGGGTATATCCAGCTCTGTGTGTCCAAAATAAATCAGTCTTCGTTTGGTTTTACCCTACACTGAGTCTTGGCTAGTGACTGGGGAACCAGGGAAAGTGTGTTGTTCCAGGCTAAGGGAGCACAAGACAGCGGAGGTAGTCGGTCGGACTAGCCAGATCCGTGACAACGATGTTTTAATTTAAGTCCCGGACAGGGGCGCCGAGCGGTCGCTCGTGAAGTTTTGCAGCAACTGCTCGGCGCCCCTCACTCTCCGTGACTCCGTCGCGGTGCCATAGATAGTGAGGAGGGAGGGGAGGTAGATAGTGAGGAGGGGTAGATAGTGAGGAGGGAGGGTAGATAGTGAGGAGGGGGAGGGAGGAGGGTAGATAGTGAGGAGGGGGAGGGAGGAGGGTAGATAGTGAGGAGGGACGGGGGGGGTACATAGTGAGAAGGGAGGGAGGGGGGATAGAGAGTGAGGAGGGAGGGGGTAGATAGCGAGAAGGGATAGAAAAGGGGGAAAGGTAGATATAATAAGAATAAGAGAATGAATGAATGTGTGGATGAATTGTCTGAATGAGGGAGATAATTAATGAGTTTGTGAGAATGCATTAATGAATATGTAAATTTGTGTGAATGAGAGAGAATAAATGATTGTGTGAATGAATTATGTGAATTAAAGTGTGAGTTAGTGAGTGTTAAAGTGTTTGTGTGTATGATAGATGTATAATTGATTTGTGGAAAGGCAAAGATGGCACAAGCAGGATGTTTGAGCCTTGGGGACCAAGATGACACAGGCAGGGTGTTTATAGGACAAAGATGGCACAGGCCGGGCTGTTTGGGGACAAAGTTAACTCATGCTGGGCTCTTTGGGGACAAAGATGGTAAATCATATGTGTGTCATCAGGGTGCTGGTCAGGTTCTATGTGGGCAGTGTGGACGCCAGAGCTGGCTTTGGGTTGTGCAACCTATCATCTATGCCTGTAGCTTTATCTCTTGCTATGTTTCCATACATGTGAACAATAATAATAACAATATTATATAAATATATATATATATATATAATGATTGCTAACAGCAATCAAACTCCTATCATGCCAAGTCAGCTAGTACATGCTGGAATCTGGGTATGCCTGCTGTTAACAATTATATATATATATATATATATATATATATATATACTGTTATTGAATTTTTTTTTCCTGTTTTGCTGCGTTACTTTAAATAAAAGTGTGAGATGTTTTTTATGGTGGGGGGTCATATTTGGTTTCGGACAGGTAAATGCTGGATTTTCGGTTTCAGTCCAGAATTTTCGTTTCGGTGCATCCATAAGCCAGACAATGAAGTGGTAGGCCTACACCACATCAATGTTTGGGTTAGTATATAGTGATATGAGTTATGCTGCACTATTATCAGTGTCTGGCTCAATGTATAGTGATAGGGATTACGCTGTACCACCGTCAATGTCTGCCTCAGTATATAGTGTTAGGTGTTATGCTGTACCCCCGTCAATGTCGGCCTCAGTATATAGTGATAGGTGTTATGCTGTACCCCCATCAATGTCTGCCTCAGTATATAGGGATAGGTGTAATGCTGTACCACCCTCAATGTCTGCCTCAGTATATAATGATAACAGTAATGCTGTACCACCTTCAATGTCTGCGCCAGTATATAACGATAGAAGCTATGCAGTTTTAAAGTGTTTGTGGGGGGTGCCACATACAGGATCCGCCCCAGGTGCCAAATACTCTAGGTACGCCCCTAAGGGGAGGGATAGATGGGGAGAGGGGGTAGTGTGAATGTGTACGAGAATGAATTAATGTGTGGATGAATTGTGTGAATGCATATGAGAATAAATTAATAAATGGGTGGCTGAATTTTTTTGAATGCGTACAAGAATGAATGAATAAATGTGTGGATGAATTGCTTGAATGATTTGTGAGACTGCATTACTGAATATGTGTAAATGCTTAGTGTGAATGAGTGAGTAACTGTAAGTGATTGTGTCTATCATGAATGTTTAAGTGATTTGGGGAAATGCAAAGATGGTACATGAAGGGCGGGCTGTTTGCCGACAAAGATGTCTTACACTGGGCTGTTAGGGGACAAAGTTGGCTCAGGCTGGGCTGTAATATGTGCGTAATCTGGGTGCTGATCAGGTTCTATGTGGGCAATGTGGACACAAGGGCTAGCTTTGGGGTGTGCAACCTGTGATCTATGCTGTAATTTAGGGGGTTATATATACCTTTAATGCTGAGTTTATATGTGAATTCCAATTGATTTGTAGCTGCAAAGCTGGGTGTGTGTTATTCTGTTGATCTGCATCTGCTATGCTCTGTTTCCATACATTATTATTGTATACCTAGAAATAGAGGGTTTGTATGTCTCATTCTGTTTATTTGATCTATACCTTCAACGCTGAGTTAACATGTGATTTTCAATTGATCTATACCTGCAAAGCTTGGTTTTTGTGCTGATTCTGTTGATCTATACCTGCTATGCTATGTTTCCATACATCATTTATGCATACCTGCAAATATAGGGTTTGCATGTGATCTCTACATACAAATGCTGTTTATATGTGTTTGGTCTATAGTTCACAGGGAGGAAGGAAAGGAGAGGTATGGCTTAGTGAATGAGGGACAAAGGGACTGGGAATGATTTCAGGGGAGAGGACCTCTCAAAGTCATGGTCAGGGTGAGAAGGGGGAAGACTGCACTGATTCTCACAGTCTTCCCCTAATTTGCAGTCAGTGTGGCAATTTATTTGGTGTGGTAGCGGAGGGAGTGATGACATGCTAGGAAGAGTAGAGCAGGGCCCAAGGAAATGTCGGTGTGGCAGAGCCTGTCCTGGTGTGTGTTTGGGTGTTGTTGTGGCAGAGCCTGCCCTGATGTGTGTGTCTGGGTGGCAGAGCCCATCCTGGTGTGTGTGTTTGGGTGTCGGTGTGGCAGAGCCTGTCCTGTTGTGTGTGTCTGGGTGGCAGAGCCTGTCCTGATGTGTATTTAGTCATCTGTTTTCTGGCCCTTTACTTTCTGTAGGAATAAATTGAACTATTTAATTTTTACTTATCCAGAGATAAAATGCCCTCCTGAATTTCTAGTCACTTCAGAGGACAAAACAGATTTGAAGACTGTAAACATGTCTATGTATTTCTTGTTGCTATGCAGACGTACCTGCCCTCTCCCATATCTCAGGGAATAATATATGAGCATACCTGGGCCCAGAAATCAGTGAGAGCAAAACTAAAAGTATTGTGTTATTTACTCTATTTCAACCTGCGTTTCTTATTAAAAAGGATTAGTGGCACTAAATTGTGGCTTCAGGGGTCCTGTGTATGATGACTTTTTTTTAGTCACATTGCTCTGCCTAGAGGACTGGCTGAGCGCCGCAATTAATTTGGGGTGGTCTGAGTTTCTTCCCTGCTGTGCTGTGAGTCTGTGACTGACAGACTCACTTGTCGTGAGGGTGGTCTGACCAGCCAAGGCCCAAGGAGTGCCACACTGCCACTAAATGGTACCAACTAAATGGTCAAAGATTAGTTACTGTTTTGAATCTTTCATTAAAGATATGGCGCTTTATAAATTGCATGACGTTATGATTCATTTATTAAATATTTATGTAATGCTAATTGATTACAGTGACAAAAGCATGCTGAAATATAACTAATAGACAACAAGAAATTGTATATTAAATTAATGAATAAATAAAAATGGGCTGCTCAGTCTTAAATGCCCGGGCCTATTTTTTGTCCCAGTCCGGGCCTGTCAACGTGTGAGGAAAGGGATTTAGGGGTAATTTCTGAGGGTTTAAAGGTAGGCAGACAATGCAGTAGAGCAGCAGGTAATGCTAGCAGAATGCTTGGTTGTATAGCGAGAGGTATTAGCAGTAGAAAGAGGGAAGTGCTCATGCCGTTGTACAGATCACTGGTGAGACCTCACTTGGAGTATTGTGTACAGTACTGGAGACCGTATCTCCAGAAGGATATAGAAATGTTGGAGAAAGTTCAGAGAAGGGCTACTAAAATGGTTTATGGATTACAAGATAAATCTTACCAGGACAGGTTAAAGGATCTTAACCTATATAGCCTGGAAGAAAGACGTGACAGGGGGGATATGATAGAAACATTTAAATACTTAAAGGGACTCAACAAGGTAAAGGAAGATAGTTTATTTAAAAGGAGAAATACTACCACAACAAGAGGACATAGCCATAAGCTAGAGGGGCAAAGATTTAATGGTAACATCAGAAAATATTACTTCACGGAAAGGGTAGTGGACTCATGGAAAAGCCTTCCAACAGAAGTGGTAGATGTTAATACAGTAAAGGCATTTAAGCAAGCATGGGATATAAGGACAAGCTAGATATAGGATAAGGGCAGGAACTAAAGGGAAGTACTCAGAGGTTGGGCAGACTGGATGGGCCTACTGGTTCTTATCTGCCGTCACTTTCTATGTTTCTTTGTTTCTATGTTTCTATGTTTCTCCTAAGCAGGTCAATTCTAAGTAAAAAGAAGAAAAACACAGCTTTTTGTTTCAATATTGCAAGCAGAGTAGGTCTAGAGATTTAGATCACACACTCCACAGTGCATGGCATGAAATATATGCAAAGCAGACAGCCTGAAGAGTAGACTTGGGCACCAGGGAGGTCTTCGTGCTCGTCTTCAGCAAAAAAAAAAAATCTTCGTATTCCGCAAATATTCGCCCGTTCCTGTCTTCTCTTCAGGCGAATACTTGTGGACATTCTTCATGTTCATTTTTTCCGGTTTTGTATAAGGGGTTAATACGGGGTTAACGCGTACCGCAGCAGCTCTGGCGCCAGGAGTTTAAATGTCCATATGAGCAACTCTATTGGTCACCAGCAAGGGGGTTGATGGCAGACGAGCCCCCTGCTGGCGACCAATAGAGTGGCTCGTACAGACTTTTAAAATCCTAATGCAGCAACTTGTCCGGCAGAGACCACTGGTCTCCCAGTTAAATGTCCGTACCAGCGACTTTGTTGGCGACCAGTAGGCTCACTCACACTGCCCTGTTACCCCTGATGGCGAACCTACGGATTTCCGCTTCCGTCAACTCCTGCGATGCCGCGAAGATAAGGTAGGCTAGATGGGGAAGGGACCAGGGAGATTAGTAGACGAAGACGATCACGAAGATTGGTTGTGTGTCTTCGTCTACGTTTTACCGCCGCTATCTTCTCTTCTTCATGTCTTTGGAACGAACACAAAAATGCACTCTTCGTGTTCGTTTTCATGTTCGCCCAAAGACGAATGCACGAGTCTACTGAAGAGAGAGATTTTATTGTGAATAAGGACTCAGGCACATAACATACTTCTCTCTAAGCTCTCTTCTCTCTATTTAACAAGGAGAGATTTGTGGGCTTTGATGATGACATCTATAATTAGCTACCTGCTTACTCAACGTAGTTAACCTTACCCATGCTGGTTTGTGCAAAAAGTGAATATAGACAGGGTGCAATAAAGTGTTAAATAGGGATGATATGTATGTGTAAGCATGCAGAGGTGCATCTGATAGTCCTGATGGGACTTGTAAGCAAGGTTTGACCATGCTTAATAACACACAAGTAGTGCAGGAGTATCTTATGGCACACAACATGCTTCAGTATTGAAAAGGTTAAACATTCTTGGTGAGGTTTATTTTTGCTTGACTAAGCATTTGTCTTTTGACTAATTGGTTCGTGTTCAGGGTGTACACTTAGGTTACTCAGGTGTAAGTGACAACATTTGATGGTCAAGAAATGTATGGGAAGAAAATGTACCGGTCTGGTCCAGGTTGTATCGGCCCTTTGTAAACAATTTGGACAGTTGCCCCACTGTGGCCTGGGCTAGCTTGCGTCTGGACCAGTCTACTGTAAAATTATTCTATGAGGTGGTTGTCACACCAACTTGTGTAGTGCATACATGGACTTGCTACCTGGTAGAGATGGTATGGCCAATTTCAGTATGAGAGGGGTTAATTTGATTGTACAGGCATGTGGTGCCATAAGGTCTTGTGAGATAAATTTGTCCTTTGAAGCTCGGACTCCAACCGGGGCCTTCTACGGGGTGTTAGGTCCTGCAGTGGAGCTGCCGTTTTGTCTAGGTTCAAATGTAGACGACCATATGCCTATTTCCCCTCATAGATACTCGATTCTTTGATATGCTAAGTGACCACTAGCAGTCAGGAAAACCATCTCATATCCAGGTCATATCCAACAAATATCAATAATAACTCATATATTCATTATCATACCTCCTTGTGTGCATACCTAGAACGGGGAAAGCGCAGCCTACAAAAAGAGTACAAACATGACGGCGCAACGTAAACGGTTTGGAAGGAATTGTGAAGTCTATGATGTTCAGTCATAAGTAGCAAGTGTGACATATCTATGGACTTCACAATTTACAGGAAATTCATAAATGCATGAATTATGGCTGTGGCGAGCACAGGAGGGACGATAAAATGAAAATAAGTTATTTTGACTGATATGTTTCCACTACTCAAGGGGGGGGGTCACTTATGGTACACCTTCCCTCTGCTTATATCACCTCTGGGCCGGCTTGAAAACTCGAGATGAACTGGGAAAGTGTATAAAACGAGAGAAGATGGGTCATTGTGCTTACTAGGGGCCAAGATCTAATTTTGAGTAAGTCGCCATCTTTCTTTGCCGGAGCCCTACGGACAGAAAAACTGTTACTTGACCATTCAGTGAGTAGTTAGGTTTTCTGTAATTTTCTCCTTTTTATTTTTATCTGTTGGTGTAAATCTGTTTATCATCTTTTTGTGTATGCACTGTGATTTTTTGTTCATAATAAATATTCCTTTATTAAGGAGGGAAGTGCTCATGCCGTTGTCTGGTAAAGACTCACGTTACCTGATTAGACCATTTTATTAGTAATTTTAAATCACGTAATTATTGTGTTAAAATATTCTGTGGGTTTTTAGTCTGATTCGTTTGGGGTACCAAGGCACCCCATTTCTAAATTGTCTTAGTGGTGGCAGCGTTATTTTGATATTTGTTATATCATTATAGTTAATTGCGGGTGGTAGTAAGGGTGGATATTTGTATTTTTATCACTATTTCCGGTCTAGGGCAGACAGTGAATTTTAACCCTTTTACCACCAGAACCACGTCACGCGCACGCTTGGAGTAGAGTGCGTTCCTGACAGTGGTGTTGTAGGTGTGCTCTCTGGGTGTGGTTTACCTGGAAAAATACTTTGAACTACATGAGGGGATTAATCAGGTGATTCTGTGACTCTATGTACTCTTGATTCTAAAGAACGTGTTTGACCTGCTTTTTGCTCTATTCCTGATCTCTTTATGAATTCCTTGCTTGAACTCTTTCTTGGACTGCACTATGTTTGTAGATTGCTTTTTTGGTTTGGTAGCTGATTTAGACTGCTTCTGGTTTTAACCCAGCTTTTTTGGCTCCTAGCTGACACCTCTCTGCATCTGCACTATTCTACATAGCCAAGTAAGGTTGACAGTAAGTTTGGATTAGCTGAGCTGGTAAGTGTCGAAGCATTTTAGAGAGAAAAGATTGTCAATTAAAATGTAATTTCTTGGGGTTATGTTTAATCTATATCTTAATGTTTGTTGTTTTTGGAGGGCAAATATGATGTTTAAGGTATATGATAAAATGGAGGTAAGATGATGTTGGGGCATGGTAAACAAAAACATACCGAATTTTCTTGATTACAAGACAAGGTTTTTTTCAGAGCAAATGCTCTGAAAAATAACCATTGCTTATATTCGAGGTCGTCTTAATAGAGGTCTGACTACAAGACTAATATCCAGATCCCCCACAGAGCTGCAGGGGATCCGGATCCTCCTCTCCGGTAGCCGGTGGACGTCTGGGCGATGCACGCAGAAAACCCCCGCTGCTGGCGGCACTTCTTCTGGGGGTTCTATGATGGAGCGGCAGCATCACATGACCTTCCAGTGCTCATTCATAGAAGCCCCGGCGGAAGTGCCGGCAGCAGCAGCGGAGGTTGTCTGTGCGCATTGCGCAGATCTCCACCGGCTTCCCCACTAAACACCAAGGAATCTGAAGCATGGGGACAAGTCTAGGGAAGCAATGGTAAGTCGATGGAGGGTAAGAGTGGCATATGGAGGGGTATAAGGCCTTTCTGGAGGCAGAGTGGCATATAGAGGGATAAAAGGAATACCAGGGAGGCAGAGTGCATATAGGGGTGTATAAGGCATATCTGGGGGGCAGAGTGGCATATAGGGGGTATAAAGCTTATCTGGGTGGCAGCGTGACATATAGGGGTATAAGGAATATCTGGGGGGAAGAGTGACAAATAGGGGATCAAGAGGCATATCTGGGAGGCAGAGTGGCATATGGGGTATAAGGCATATCTGGTGGCAGCGTGGCATATCAGGGTGGCAGAGTGACATATAAGGGGGTATAAGGCATATCTTGGGGGGCAGATGTGCATAACTGGGGGCAGGTAAAAAAAATAGTTTACATGTGACTTAATATTTACTAGTAGAACTTTTTTCTTATAGGGTAGTCTTATATTCAGGCTTTTTCTTTTTTCCTAAATTAATATTCAAATTTGGGTGGGGGGGTGTCATATTATAATCGAGCAAATACGGTATATAGCTAGAATCCCATAGATATGCGATGTATATGCAAAAAGGACTATGAAATAAAGGGCTAGTATTTGTACTTGTTTTTATTGCTATCCCAACCAGGGTCATAAGAAGGGGCCCTGGTGTGAAAATTGACCCAAGGACCCCCAACATGTCCAACAGAGCCACCTTTACCTCAAACAATTTGTACGTGTGTTTGCCCCCAAGAAGCTTATCAATGCTATTGTTACCCCCAAACAGACTGTTTGTGCCATCTTTGACCCCATCTTGTCAGTACCCCCAAACAGCTTATCTGTGTCAAATTTCCCCCAAACAGCTGGTTTGTACCATCAATGCCCCTTGCTCCCATTCGAACATACACTCCACCACACATATGCAAACTGTTATGCTAAGTCTTGCCAGGACCCTCTATGTGGAGTCGGGTCAATGCCCAGATGGGGATTTTCCCCAATGACAGCCCCTTTTCATCTTTAGGATGGGCCCCAGAGTACTCCACGGCCGACAGGACTTTGCTACGAGGAGACAGAAACAAGTGGTCTGTGAATCTTGATGGATAGATTATTTTTAAATTACTACATGGGATATGTGATATCATAACACTTACTTTTCTATTTGTTGCATGTTGATTAAGATTGGGCATAACATGGTGTGATTTCACACTTCTATATCCTTTGTTGCATGTGTGATGGTTAAACTATTTATATATTTTTACTGACATGCCTTGAAGGATTTGAGAAGATTCTCAGCCTTTAATTATAGTAATATGATGCTTAAACACACCCACACACACAAAGGCACATACATTTATTTACAAAACTCATTAATGTTACAAGGCCTCAGGTGTGAATTGGGAGCAGGTGTGTTAAATTTGGTGTTATCGCTCTCACACTCTCTCATACTGGTCACTGGAAGTTCAACATGGCACCTCATGGCAAAGAACTCTCTGAGGATCTGAAAAAAAGAATTGTTGCTTTACATAAAGATGGCCTAGGCTATAAGAAGATTGTCAAGACCCTGAAACTGAGCTGCAGCACGGTGGGCAAGACCATACAGCGGTTTTACAGGACAGGTTCCACTCAGAACAGGCCTGTCCATGGTCGACCAAAGATGTTGAGTGCACATGCTCAGCATCATATCCAGAGGTTGTCTTTGGGAAATAGACGTATGAGTGCTGCCAGCATTGCTGCAGAGGTTGAAGGGGTGGGGGGGGGTCAGCCTATCAGTACTCAGCCCATACTCCGCACACTGCATCAAATTGGTCTGCATGGCTGTTGTCCCAGAAGGAAGCTTCTTCTAAAGATGATGCACAATAAAGTTTGCTGAAGACAAGCAGACTAAGGACATGGATTACTGGAATCATGTCCTGTGGTCCGATGAGACTAAGATTGTTACGTCGGATCAGGCACCACAGGTGATGGACCCACAATGCAGGAATGGCGAGAATATCCGATAAACAAGCCGGGATCGGGGCAGGCAGCACAGGAGCGAAGTCAAAGAACAATAGCCGAGGTCGGGGCAGGCTGCACAGGAGCGAAGTCAAAGAACAATAGCCGAGGTCGGGACGGGCAGCGCAGGATCAAGGTCAGAAGAACGAAAGCCGAGGTCTGGTACACGTGAAAATCAATCAGAAGGCACAAGAGAAACAAACACCCTGAGAACAAATATATGGACTCGTTGAACGGGCAAGGAAACACAGGACCAGGAAGTTTAAATAGAGCCAATGGCGGGATAGCAGGTAAGATGACGTCATCGCGACCGGCGCAATAATAGCGTCGTCGCGATGGTAACCAAACAACAAAACCTCCTGCCTGTGTTACCTCCGCGAATGACGCGGAAGCGCCACACAGGCAGGGGAGGTAATGTAACAGCCACCGTGGACATGCAGCGGCGATCGAACCACCAAGTCCTCTCTGCTTGCGTTGCCGCCGCGAGCGACGAGGAAGCGCCACACAGGCAGAAGAGGTACTGGTCGGGCGCCGCAAGCATGTAGCGGCGGATCGTCTCTCCGATCGCCGCTGATATGCTGCGGCAGCCCGATCAAGGCTGTCAGTGGCTGGGAGGCGTGCCTGCTCGATACGCACGCCCCCTCGTGTGCGTGCCGAGCGCACGTCAGTACACGAGGAGGACGTGCGTGAGGAACGCCGTGGGACCCCGGCCGGACAGGTAGGTATAACAAAGATAAACTTATTTGGTTCAGATGGTGTCAAGCATGTGTGGCGGCAACCAGGTGAGGAGTGCAAAGACAAGTGTGTCTTGCCTACAGTCAAGCATAGTAACATAGTAACATAGTTCATAAGGTTGAAAAAAGACCAAAGTCCATCAAGTTCAACCTATATACATATTGTGTCCCTACTGTGTATATAGGTTGGTGATGGGAGTGTCATCGTCTGGGCCTGCATGAGTGCTGCTGGCACTGGGGAGCTACGGTTAATTGAGGGAACCATGAATGCCAACCAGAGCCAGTGTTCTGGCGCCCTGTGCAGACTACTCCTCTCGGCCCCCATCCCCAAAAAAAAGGAAAAAAATCCCCCCTCTGCCCCTTCTCACTATCTACCCCCCCTGCCCCTTCTCACTGCCTTCCCCCCTCTGCCCCTTCTAACTATCTACCCCCTCTCCCTATCCTTACTTACCTTGTTGCCGGAGTCCTGCGGTGGGAGCGGGAGGTGTCCGTCTTCCCGCTCTGTCGCGGTGCACGCTACACAGCTGAGCGCCAGAATAATTCCGGCGCTCAGCATGAAACGCCGGCACCGCGACGGGGTCAAGGAGAGTGAGGGGCGCCGAGCGGTTGCTGAAAGCTTAACGAGCGGCCGCTCGGCAGCCCTGCCCGGGACTAAAATTAAAACACCGTTTTTTTTGTTTTAACTTTTTTTTCACATCCTACGTGTTAAATAAAGTTAAAAAAAAAAAAACACCCCCCAATGTTTTAATTTAAGTCCTGGGCAGGCATGGTCGCACAGGTCGCACACCCCTAAGGCCGGCCCTGATGCCAACATGTACTGTGACATACTGAAGCAGTGCATGATCCCCTCCCGTCGGAGACTGGGCAATGACCCCAAACACCTCCAAGATGACCACTGCCGTGCTTAAGTACCTGAGGGTAAAGGTGATGGATTGGCCAAGCATGTCTGCAGACCTAAACCCTATTGAGCATCTGTAGGGCATCCTCAAACAGAAGGTCTCTAACATTCACCAGCTCCGTGACATCATGGAGGGTGGAAGAGGACTCCAGTGGCAACCTGTGAAGCTCTGGTGAACTCCATGCCCAAGAGGGTTAAGGCAGTGCTGGAAAATAATGGTGGCCACGCAAAATATTGACACTTTGGGCCCAATTTGGACATTTCCACTTAGGGGTGTACTCACTTAGGGGTGTTGAGTTATTTTGAGGGGACAGAAGATTTATATTAAGGCTAATGTATATTAGCCCCTCCCACAACTACAGGCTATAGTTATTTAACCAATGCCTCTCCCTTCCACAGCTACGTTACAGCACCTAACGTTGGCTGATGCTATACAGGAAGTTATGTCACGGAACTTCAGGAAGGGACATTGCGGTTTTCAGCTAGTATTGGCAGTGTGACATGTCTGTGTTTCAGGAGCCAAATGACTCCTGGAAATCAGGTTTTTTCGGGTTATTCGAGAGGGGGCACCCCCCTCCCTGTTATACTTTGTTTTCTCGTTGCTTGCTTGGTCGTTTATTAACTCATTTACAGGGTCTATCTGGAGTTTTTGTTGTTGGTACAGAATGCTTTGTGTATGCATGGTGCTATGCAGGTGCTGTTAATCAAAAACAAACCTTCCCAAGCCTGTTATACACGTTATTCAAAATCTCTTTATGTTCCTTTCACTAACAGTGCCTAATTAAAACATCTGTGTTAAAAGTGTTTTACTGTTAGCAGTACACTGGAGCTATGCTTTTCTTGATTTGGATTGTTTATATGTATGCATGGCCACACAGGCGCAGTTCTCATACCCTTTTACTACCGATAACTGTTAGATACAGTGGGGCAAAAAAGTATTTAGTCAGCCACCAATTGTGCAAGTTCTCCCACTTACAAAGATGAGAGAGGCCTGTAATTTTCACCATAGGTACACTTCAACTATGAGAGACAGAATGAGACAACAAAGTCCATAAATCACATTGTCTGATTTTTAAAGAATGTATTTGCAAATTATGGTGGAAAATAAGTATTTGGTCAATAACAAAAGATCAATACTATGTTATATACCCTTTGTTGGCAATGACAGAGGTCAAACATTTTCTGTAAGTCTTCACAAGGTTTTCACACACTGTTGCTGGTATTTTGGACCATTCTTCCATGCAGATCTCCTCTAGAGCAGTGATGTTCTGGGGCTGTCGCTGGGCAACACGGACTTTCAACTCCCTCCAAAGGTTTTCTATGGGGTTTAGATCTGGAGACTGGCTAGGCCACTCCAGGACCTTGAAATGCTTCTTACAAAGCCACTCCTTCGTTGCCCGGGCGGTGTGTTTGGGATCATTGTCATGCTGAAAGACCCAGCAATGTTTTATCTTCAATGCCCTTGCTGATGGAAGGAGGTTTTCACTCAAAATCTCATGATACATGGCCCCATTCATTCTTTCCTTTACACGGATCAGCCGTCCTGGTCCCTTTGCAGAAAAACAGCCCCAAAGCATGATTTTTCCACACCCATGCTTCACCGTAGTTATGGTGTTCTTTGGATGCAACTCAGCATTCTTTCTCCTCCAAATACGACGAGTTGAGTTTCTACCAAAATGTTCTACCTTGGTTTCATCTGACCATATGACATTCACCCAATCCTCTTCTGGATCATCCAAATGCTCTCTAGCAAACTTCAGACGGGCCCAGACATGTACTGGCTTAAGCAGGGAGACACGTCTGGCACTGCATGATTTGAGTCCCTGGCGGCGTAGTGTGTTACTGATGGTAGCCTTTGTTACTTTGGTCCCAGTTCTCTGCAGGTCATTCACTAGGTACCCCCGTGTGGTTCTGGGATTTTTGCTCACCGTTCTTGTGATCATTTTGACACCAACGGGGTGAGATTTTGCGTGGAGCCCCAGATCGAGGGAGATTATCAGTGGTCCTGTATGTCTTCCATTTTCGAATAATTGCTCCCACAGTTGATTTCTTTACACCAAGCTGCTTGCCTATTGCAGATTCAGTCTTCCCAGCCTGGAGCAGGTCTACAATTTTGTTTCTGGTCTCCTTTGACAGCTCTTTGGTCTTGGCCATAGTGGGGTTTGGAGTGTGACTGTTTGAGGTTGTGGACAGGTGTCTTTTATACTGATAACAAGTTCAAACAGGTGCCATTAATACAGGTAATGAGTGGGGGACAGAGGAGACTCTTAAAGAAGATTGTAACGGGTTCACCAAGAGAGCTGTAGTAACTCCCAGAGATCACCCACATGTATCCTCCTCTTGTCCCCGGAATCACTTCCAGCACCAGCCAGCATGCGCACCTTGAAACCCTGCTAAGTGTACCCAATAAGTAGACACACAACTACCTTGAATTGAGTACAGCAGGAATGAGCAGTTTATTGTTGTAAAACATAGACTGATATAGCCACTGAACTTCATTAACATAAATTAACATTGATAAACAGGTAGACAACCCAACCTTTAATCCCCTTTAGTTACTGAATATCCCCCTGGTAGCCATCCTGTTAATGAGAGTTTAACAATGGAGTTCCTGCCTGTTTGGCAACCAGGCTGGAGCCATCTCTGACTACCTTGGGCCCCTGTATGACAGGTCATTCTGTCACAAAGATGTTACAGGTCTGTGAGAGCCAGATATCTTGCTTGTTTGTAGGTGACCAAATACTTATTTTACCGAGGAATTTACCAATGAATTTATTAGAAATCCTACAATGTGATTTCCTGTATTCTTTCCCCCCATTCTGTCTCTCATAGTTGAAGTGTACCTATGGTGAAAATTACAGGCCTCTCTCATCTTTGTAAGTGGGAGAACTTGCACACTAAATACTTTTTTTGCCCCACTGTACCTCTAGTCCTGCACTACACATCATTAAGCACGCTCTCTTGCCGTCATGCTTTTATACTGTTCAGCTCATGTTATTATGTCGGCACTTTTCCGGAGGTTCAATTCCTTATCCAAGCGTATTTACATTCGCTCGCTATAGCTTTCTTGGATTTACTCATTGTATGTTACAGCTGGTCAATTAAGTTGGTTGTTGTTGTTGTTGTTAAAGTACTTTCATATTATACTTAACTCCAATTAATTCATGTACACATCAAATTCCATAACTATTGGGAACTTAGATATGATTGTATATTGTATCCTGCGCTGTATAGTGCAGATAGCATCTCCTTAGTCTTGGTATAAGGTCACCTATGAACTATGAACTCCTTTTCTCTACCCGCAGTCAGGTTAAGTTCCCAGGTTATGGGGTTGTGTATTTGTTGATTTAGGTCCAGGTCACGTGGTTTGTCTATGTATTTGTTAACCTTCCACTTTGTTATCCACATATGAACGGTTGTTGATCAGCTACAAACTGCATTCACTAATTCACTCTGTTGGCAATTTGTTGCTTTTGGTCTGCAAGTAGTTTCGGCTATAGGTCTCAGTTACCTAGTCGCCTCTAAAGCAGTTACTGACAGGACAGCCACCTCATGTTCTGTTATTTCTTCTGTCACTGCTATTGCTAATTGAGGAAGTCTGTGTTGCCCTCGGCCGTTTCTGCTGGCAGGCTGTTCCATGTATCAACCGGCCCTCTCAAATTTTCTTCACGTTACTCTACACTATTACAGCTTAGCCGTGTGTGGCTCTTGTATCTGCAGGTTACATTCGTTGTGTTTTTCTGGTAGTAGGCACTGTTACTGTTCTCTCGCTGGCCCCCGTACTCTCGCTGGCCCCCCCTTTTTATTCATTATTGGTGCTTGTTATTTAGGATAAGTGCCCAGGTCACGTGGTTTGTTTATGTAAATTTGTCACCTTTGGTCTTCAAGTACTTTCTGGTATAGGTCTTCTTAACATGTCGTCTAGTCCGTTACCAAGCGGACCGCCACCTCAGGTACTGTTATTTCCTCTTATTGCTAATTCAGGTACTCAATGTTGGCCTCTGCCACTTCCGCTGGGAGGCAGTTCCACGTATCAACCGTCCCGCTCAGAATTTTTCTTCACATTACTCTACACGATTACAGCTTGGCCGTGTGATAAGTCTTGTAGGTTTTTATGTTTTCACTGTGCTGCTTGTTATTTAGGATAAGTGTCCAGGTCACATGGTTTGTTGCTTTTGGTCTTCCAGTACTTTCTGCTATAGGTCGCCTCTTAAGCAGTAGCAGTCATCAAGGGGACCACCTCCTCAGGTACTTTTTTTTTTTCCCTCTTGTTGCTAATTGAGGTACTCGGGTTTTATCTCTCTGTATATTTTCCCATTTCTATAATAAGATTGCCGTCAGGTCGGTTCCTGTCATTACAAACGGGCCCCTCCTCCAATAATTGGAAGAAACAGATGGTCCATGGGGTTGTTAACCTTAGAGTGTCAGGTTTAGTGAGTCACATAGGAGGCAATATTACAGAGACCAGGGGAGGGTTGGCAGCCTAAGGCCTGGGGGGCAAGTCAAGTGAAGTGGCTCCACCCCCTCGCACTCACCTTTCACCCCTCACGCTGCTCCAATCACTATGCGGCCATCAGACTGCTGGAAAACTTATCTAAACGGCCGCTGGGTGCTGATGCCACCGGCCGGAGCTACTTTAATCCTTTTTTTATTTATGTAATATGCCGGATCGGCTTGCCATATTAAAAATAAATAAATAAAGTACTAAAGTAGCGCCGGCCGGCAGCATCAGCACCCAGCGGCCGTTTAGATTCGATTTCCAACAATCTGATGGCCGCATAGTGATGGGAGCAGCGTGAGGGGTGAAAGGTGAGTGCGAGGGGGCGGAGCTTTCACCCCTCACGCTGCTCCCATCACTTGGCGGCCATCGCATACGGCCGCTGGGTGCTGATGCCGCCGGCCGGCGCTGCTTTAATACTATTTTTTTTTCCATTTAATAGCCGATCCGGCTTGCCAAATTAAATTTTAAAAAAAAGTATTAAAGTAGCGCCGGCCGGCGGCATCAGCACCCAGCGGCCGTTTAGATTAGATTTCGGGCGGCCTGGGGGGAAATTGCCCCCCTGCCCAGCCCGCCCCTGACAGAGACCTCGTTACATCACCGCATGGGTAGTTGGCCTCCTTGAACTAGGTAGCTGCCCCCCCCTCGAGGCAATCTCCCCTCCTCGTTTGGAGGTTATGGCCCCTCAAGCTAGTATTCGTGCTTCACTATTAATTAGGCCTCCCCTCTACGTTTTTGTCCCGCTCCATCGCAGAGCTTGGTTAGATATTCAGTTAGTTCAGATTTAGGTCCGGGGTATCTGTCCAGCTACCTTTGCATAGACATGTCATTCCTATCTGATCAGGAGGATAGGTCCTCCATTCCCCGTTCACACGCTCCGGGGTCAGAGTTTGCCTCCTCACATTCCCTCCGTGCTCAGACTATGCCTAAATCGACGGCTGTATTATCAAGGTGAGACATTCCATTCTCAGCCTCTGCCAGCATAGCGGAATTTTTCCGCCTACTGTTTGCTAGTCCCCTGTCTTCTCCTCATAGATCCAGCCCTCCACAATCTAGTTCTGTGGACAGGGCGCAATGAGGGACATGCTCAACTTCCTAGTGGTATCAGTCTCCTACATTCTTGCGAGTTTGGTCAATTTTGGAAGCCCAGCCTGCACCGGCAGGCCCGCCCAAAGCTATGTACCCCGGGGCATTATTTCCCAAGCAATGTCTATCTCCTATTAGTGTGGAATCCGGTTTTAAGAGAAGTTGCTGTTTTCATCCCTCCCCGGAATTAGTGAATTCCTGATTAAGGGTTTATCATGTGGTTCCTATACAGGTTTTGTGGCTGTACCTCAAGAAGCTTCCATATGTACAAACCTCATTTCGGCCTTAAGTAGACCCAGATGCGGAGGATCTTCTCTTGTTACAAGAGTTGGCAACAGGGTTTTATTATCGGCCCTTTGATTCCCCTTTTCCGACCTTTAATACGCCTCCGTGGGTACAGTATTCAGGCCATAGTCAATGGGGATAAACCTCATGGTTGTCAAAGGCAGATATTACGGATGCTTTTAAGTTGTTACCCGTCCATCCAGATGTGTGGCATCTGTATAGGATTAAATGAAGGCAGTAATACTACTTTATGACCCGTTTAATTTTTTGGGTTCTAGGAGTGGTCTCCCTCCAATATTTATTCGATTAGCACTGTCCTAACCTTCGCGGCCTATTGTTATTCTAACTGAGCCCTTTCATTTAGCTATGAAGCTTTTTCCTAATAGAAGTCCAACATCACATATTGTAATTCTTAAAAGAGCCCTCTTTGGTTTCTTCTCATCCATAAATACCTTTAGAGGTCTGCAAGATCAAGCCAGTGAAGTCCCCCAGTCACTTACCAATTGATGGCGACTAAGAGCTTTGCTAATGTTAAATGAACATCCCGTTTTGTCCTGGTACATGTATAAGCCTTAAACTTCTATGTAACCTTTTTTTTCCTCGGATGCAGGCAGCTTGGCGAGCTGGCTACTGCTTCTCATCCATAAATACCTTATTAGAGGTCTGCAAGATCAAGCCAGTGAAGTCCCCCAGTCATTTACCAATTGATGGCGAGTAAGAGCTTTGCTAATGTTAAATGAACATCCCGTTTTTTCCTGGAACATGTATAATCCTTAGGCTTCTATGTAACCTTTTTTTTTCCTTGGATGCAGGCAGCTTGGCAAGCTGGCTACTGTACTTAATTCAGCTTTGGTTCTTCAAATTTCCGACTTGTGTCGTTCTGTCCCTCGGTCATATGAAAACGAATCAGTCCAGTCCAAGTACACAAATTACGTTCTTTCCTACCGATGCCCCCTGGTGCCCAGTTGAAGTCCTGGGACGCATTTTGTTTTTCTGGTACGGTAAGCCAGCCTTTTTTGGTTAATGCGGTGAACTGGCCATTACGCCTTATTCTTTGTTATTTCTGGAAGTCTCAGACTTGTGTCCTGTTGCTGATCATTTTGTTCTGTCCCTCAGTCATATGAAAACTAATCAGTCCGGTTCAAGTATACGCATTACGTTCTTTCCTACCGATTCCACTTGGTGCCCAGTTGTAGTCCTGGGAGCCTTATTGTTTTTCTGGTACGGTAAGCCAGCCTTCTTTGGTTCATATGACCAGGGAAACGGGCCATTACGCCTTATTCTTCGTCATTTCTGAAGTCTCGGTCTTGTGTCCCATTGCTGATCATTTCGTTCTGTCCCTCGGTCATACGAAAACTAATCAGTCCGGTCCAAGTACACGAATTACGTTCTTTTCTACCAAGTCCGTTGCTGCTCAGTTGCAGTCCTGGGAGCCTTGTTGTTTTTGACTGGGAAACCGAAAGCCAGTCCTCTTTTGCCCTTCCCCAGGGAGCTGTTGGCCTCAGTCACGTTTATCAGATATGTTAGGCTATTACGTGCCAGGATTGGCCTTAACCCGCTCGCATAATCGGGGCAGCCTCGGCGGTGTCTAAGAATAAGCTTCCAGCCCATATGATTTAAAAGCTAGGCAGATGGAACGCCTCCTGTTTCTCTCCTTATATCCCACAACCAACCTCGGGAATGCATAATGCCTTCATGCACTCTCTCTATAAGCTTGGTCATTCATATTGTCATGTTATGGTACCTTTGTGTCTTCTTCATTTTGCCCTCTATAGGCCTACCTGGTGCGTCGGTCATGGCATACCTCAGAGCGAATGGACCCTCTCTTGGGCTTTGGTTCTCAGTTTCACTAATCCTATTTGTTTGCCCCTAACACAAACACTGTTATACAGGCTGTACACTCACCACTTTACATTGTAGCAGAGTGTCATTTCTTCATGTTGTCACATGAAAATATATAATAAAATATATACAAAAATGTGAGAGGTGTACTTACTTTGGTGAGATACTGTCTATTTCCAGCAGAACTAGACTTGTTTTGTGTGCAGAGAAAATCACTAAACGCTCAACTACATTTCCTACTTTTGTACATAAAAAAATATCTGCTTACAAACATCCATCTTTTGATTACAATCTTTTGATTACATTTTTTTGTAGTCAACATGATTGTTATTGTACTGTCTCTTGAAGACCAATGTCTACATATTAAGCATATTAGCTTTCGATTTAACTTCACAGTATCGGGAACCAGGGGTGTCTACTGGGAAGGCTCTGGCCATCACTGCTGCCTTCCTCGTAGCGAAAGCTAGCTACGAGATAAGTAGCCCCTCTGGTTCTCGGAGTAAAGGTGCTCCTCCTGCATTAATGAATCTCCCAAAGAACCGTACCACCAGTCATGACACAACACACAGAATGCAAAATAACACACCGATGGTTTATAAAGCTACTTTACCAGTGGTGGGGAAATATGACATAAAGGCAAGGAATTGTGCACACACTCAGGCGACAGTGCCACATACACAAACAGAGGTAAAGGAATTAGGGAGGTAACACTTAAACATAGACTAGACAGTGAGTCAATCTTAATACACATTCAAATGAAGAGGGTGAAAATATATAATGCTACAGTTTAACCCATGTCAATATAAAATTGAAATCACAATTTTCCTATAATTGCGGTCCAGCATAAATTACATTCGCAAATAGACATTTTCCATATTTCTTGATCAACTCTACACTCCTGATAAATTCTTCTTTACTTTAAATATATATTTTAAAATAATTGTGATTTTGTGCTGCTGGCTATAAGTAGCCAAACATACAGGTTTTGAGCTAGGCCCCTTAGTTCCAGTGAAGGGTATTTTTTTTTATATATATATATAAATTTTTTTATTAAACTTTCCAGTTAAAAAAAGAAAGGTAAAAACGGATTGCCTTGGAAGGGAGAAGAAAATCAGAACCTGTACTCACAGAGGCTGCTGAGACAAACCAACTACAGAAAAGTTGCAGGGGAGGAGGAATAGACCAATTTCAACTATGAGAATTGGAAAGTTGCCAGGGCAACCAGTCACTTACTGGGAGAAAGGGAAACAACAAAATAAACAAACTTGTTCCATGACCTCACTAGTTCAGAAGAATTGAGATTGTGAATACAGTTGGGTTCTCTAGAAACCTGAATTCTCAGGTAAGTAGGATATGATTTTGAATTGAATTTTGATTGTAAGATTTCCAAAGAGTGTAGGTAAAAAGGCAAAGCTTGAGACTTTGTTACACTGATTTTTTTTATGATATAACACTCGACCTAACAATTTGGTAATGATTAGCTAGTGTAAGAACTACTCTATATCATCTACAAATACTCTCTATATTGTGGTTCTGTCGGATAAACATTGCTAGGGGTTCAAGGGATAGCACATATGGGAGTGAAGACAATGGACTTTTGGGCCCAATTTGGACATTTCCACTTAGGGGTGTAGCCAGGGTTTAGACATTAATGGCTGTTGAGTTTTTTGAGGGGACAGCAAATTATACAGGCTATACACTCACTACTTTACATTGTAGCAGAGTGTCATTTCTTCAGTGTTGTCACATGAAAAGATATAATAACATATTTCCAAAAATGTGAGGGGTGTACTCACTTTTGTGAGACACAATATGTCTTCAACCCCACGGTAGAGGATTTATAATGTTTTTTTCACTATTAATGTAGCCATCCTGATATATCCCTGAACACTCCCACTATGGTGGGTAAACAGTGGATAAGATATGAAGAATTTATTTTGGGATAGGATGCACAGCTCTAATGGGTAACATGTAAAAATGAAATGTATGTTATGTCTGTAATTCCTTTAGCAGTGAGAGAATACACATATTCTCTGGCATATGTCAATACTTGGTGTTAAAATCAAAGGCTCCATAGATGAATTGAGATAATATCTGGTTAATAATAAAAGGGCTTGAGAAGGTTGGGACAGCAAGCACCTGATTAATTTTATGGTATTTTACTTATATTTTATTAAGCTGATACTTAATTTTTTGTTTTGCAAGCTCAACCAGATTGCATAAATACAATTTAGGGAACAACCCATCTAATGCTGCAGATATAAGCTAATAGGCTGTTCATAAATCTAGTTAAAATATTACCATTGTGAGCATTTAGATCAAATTATGTTTTCTTGATCCTGTAAAAATTGACATAATTTTGATCCTATTATAGATTGCCTAAAACTCAAGGCTTTGCTGGTAGTAAAATATGAAAATATAAACCACTGGATTGCCTATAAATCTCGCTAAACTATAGGTAATAAAAGAAGCTGTGATCTCTTATTCATGATAATTGATATTACCTTGATACCTTAAACCTTTAAACCTGTAAACTTCACCCCCCATATGGTTTATTATTTAGTAAGTGACTTAGTATTGCCAGTTTGATTTTGTTTTATAATCTCTGCTTTTTTTCTATCATGTCTCTCTTAGTACAATGTTTATTTTTATCCTTAAATGTTAAATGGCTGAACTCACCCCACAAAAGAAGGTAGCAGAACAGGACCTTAAATCTGAATCAGATATGTTATATTTTCATGAAACTAATTTCCATAGATTAAAACATTCCAACATATACAACAAACACTATCCTATTTAATTTCACTTTGTGACTAAAACTGTAGGGTGTATCAATATATATAAGCAACTTTTCCCTCATAGTTAAATTAGTAGATGCCAACCGCACATTTTTAATATTAAACTGCATATATATACACGATTTATTGGTTAACATATATCCTCCAAACGCTAATCAAATATCTTTTCTGAAAAAGAATAACAAAGATATCAATTTTGGATGGAGAGTTTAACCTAGCGCTGGAGCTCGCTTTGGTCTATTTTGTGTTAGCAAACAGAACTAAACGTATAGATAGACAAGGTCCAAAATTAAGCACCCTAATGAGAGATTTTTCTTTCTATTCAACACCTCATAACACATATTCTAGTACTGGTTGTTTTATAGTGGATACATCCAATATTGGAAAACTTGAATCGAGTCATATGATCATGCTCCCATCACAATAACAATTACTGAACAATATCAATTGAAAAGCAAACATTATTTTGAAAGATATTTTGAAAACCCTACATTGAAGAAATTTCTAATTGTACCTCAACAGGAAACACATTCTTTCTGGACTCCAAATCAAAAGCTACAACTAGCAATGTTTTTGTTTTTTTCTTTGCTAATGAAAAACAAAAAAGCACAAATAAAACCCAAGCCCATCAATTAAATGCAAAACCACCGTGAGTATGTCAATTTCACATCTTTGCTTAAATCTAAAGCAGCGAAAAGGCCTTTCTACAAGTCTGAACGGATGTCCCCTTGGTCTTGGTACAGTCATATTAATGAACAGGTCATCAGAACCAGTGGTGTCTCCAGCTTTCATATTTAGGCCCCCAAGATGGGGGAGGGGCAGGGACCAAAATAGAGGGGGGCAATTATAAAACACTATATATATATATATATATATATATATATATATATATATATATATGTATGTATATATATATATGACTGCAGCGCTGCGAAGGGATCCTCCTCTCTGGGGAACGTCTGTGCGATGCACGCAGACATCCTCCGCTGCTGCTGGCACTTCCGCTCGAGCTTCTTTGATGAAGCACCAGAAGGTTATGTCACGCCGGGCCTCCATTCTAGAAGCCCTGGTGGAAGTGGAAAACGCAAAAATACCTGCCCCGCGCCCAGAACAGCATGTCTCGGGCAATCCGAATTCCGCATCTCTGCACTGCCTTGGGGCACTGGGGCCAGTGAGGGGGCCATGACAAATCAAGGAGGACAGCAATACCCCCCCTTGCCCATACATTTGTACTGTTTGTACCCCCCTGATGGTCGCCTTGCCACTATATAAATACCGTATTGGCTCGGATATAGGCCGCCCCCGTATATAGGCCGCACCCTAAAAGTTTGGTGCTTTTTTAAAGAAAAAGTTTTTTTCTTTAAAAAAGCACCAAAAAACATGCTGCCACTCTGTCCCCCCCCGAGATCTGCTGCTACTCTGTCCTCCCCCCCGAGATATGCTGCCACTCTGTCCCCCCCGAGATATGCTGCCACTCTGTCCTCTCCCCCCCCGAGATATGCTGCCACTCTGTCCTCCCCCCCCAACATATGCTGCCACTCTGTCCTCCCCCTCCAACATATGCTGCCACTCTGTCCTCCCCCCCCAACATATGCTGCCACTCTGTCCTCCCCCCCAACATATGCTGCTACTCTGCCCCCCCCCCCGAGATATGCTGCCACTCTGTCCTCCCCCCTCACTTACCAGAGCAGACTCCCGGGTGTCTTGCGGGGCCGGAGGGGGACATCTATGCACATCGTGTATACAACTCCCGGTGCCAGCACTCAGCGGAAGTGTCGGCACCGGAAGTTGTATACGCGTATTGCGTAGATGTCTTCCGCAGGCCCTGCAAGACACCCGGGAGTCTGCTCTGGTAAGTCGGGGTGGGGGATGTAAAATGCATTGTGCGGACGTCCGTGCGATGTGCTTAGACACCCTCCCGTGCCGGCACTCCCCCCGTGGGAAGTGCTGGCAGGGGAGGCTGTCTGAGTGTTTCAGACAGTAGGATGCAGGTCCCCTGCACCGCTGCGGGGGATCTGTATCCTAACCCCGCTGCCATACTCAATATGCCACCCCAGCAGCAGATTGGGTCATGCAATGTGTGTCCACCGCTGGATATTCCTGGCCGTACGCTTCGTGAGAATAGAAACGTACCGTACAGCCTCTCGTATCTGGCCGTCAGCTGCATGTTATTGGGGGCCACCGGCTAGACCCCGAATATAGGCCGCACCCCCACTTTAAAGACTTAAAGTGGGGGGAAAAAGTGCGGCCTATATTCGGGCCAATACGGTATAAACATATGTCCCTCTATATCCTTGTCTCCACCAACATAAGTCTACAGAAGTAAGATTAATGTGGTATTTAAGTGCTGGGGGTAATAGTATATGCCTTAAAATTGTACTCATGAATAACTGTATATTTATATTGAACTATCTTTCCTAGGTTTTCAGTCATACATCGCTTGGCATTATGAATTACAGATACAAGTTTGCTGTGGTTGTAGCCACCGTTTGGGTGTTGAGCATTTCGTTCCATCGAAGGATTGTTACGGTATGTCTCATTTCCTTAACCGCTATATTTAATGTCATTGCTAGAGGGTTTTTTTGTTCTTCAAAAATTACGTTGTTTTTATACTCTGAAGCAGCTACAAACTTGTTTATGTATTTGTTTAGGCCCAAAAAGAAAATAATTCACCCCTACCCCATCAATTGCACAAACTTCAATTGACAAAGTCCTTGTCCATGTTTTTTGTCCCTCTCCATCTCACTTTCATCTTGAGCTGGAGAGACTAGAGAACATGTTGCAGTGTTAATCCAAGCACCTTTCTTTTATAGTATTAGTATAGTAGTATTAAATTGCTGTACAGTGCAGCCATCAGGGGAGGTACACCCAGTTACTTGGTTACCTGTCCTGGCCATGCAGGGGGCCTGGCCACCATGCTCTCTCACCTAAGGGTTAGCCCTGCCTGGGAGGAGCATGAGAAAGAATGTGTGTATGTAAGTGTAAAAAAAAAACAAAGGGATCGATCCAGCACTTGAAAAAAAAAAACTTCCAGCTTTATTTTACTTAATGATTAAAAAGCATAGTTCAATAGTTCACACCTAAGTGCATCTAGTGCACAGGAAACCCAAAATCTGACGCGTTTCGAACGGCACCCTGCTCTTTATCACAGATAACTCACCACTGAATTTGTTTCCCTTAAGTAAGGCAAAAAAAAGGGGAGTGGTGAGATTACTCGTCATCAACACATGTGCAATTAAAATCCAATTACAAAACAATTAAATGCAATAAGATGAAAAAAACTAATGTAAACAGTGTGAGCACGGCAACACAACCTACAGCAAATATATAAACATTATTGATCCACAAATAATATGTATATATGTCAATAAGGCTATTACATGTATATTGTGTGTTTTAACCTGCTCACAGTGTTTTAATATCACAGGGAGGTGCATAAACATGTATATATGTGATGAAAAATAAAATGAATGAAAAACAAGGAATAAATATATGTGTATATATCACAATATTTCCAATACATATATTTAACAAAAATGAAAGAAATGTACTACTCATTACAAATACAGCAGAATAAGGCAGAAAACATGCAATTGTAAGTAATGTTTGCCACTTAAATAATGATCTTAAATAATTTTTGAATAAAAATACCTGATTTAACCAAGACAAAATTGTATCAAATAAATCTTAATCATAATGTAACAATAATTCCTGTCTAATGTTAAGTCCCATTGGTATACAGGTATCAAGAGTAAACTGCCAAAAAGCTTCTCTATTTTGTAATCTTTTATGTAAATCACCTCCTCTATAACCAGATGTCACTTTTTCAATAGCATAGGCTACAAAAGAATTTTTTGAGCCCGCATGTTTATCCAAAAAGTGTGCAGAAGCCCCTGATTTTGATCGTATGGAATGGGGATTTATGTCATGGAGGTGCTCCAGAATGCGAGTCTTAAATTGTCGTTTGGTACATCCTATATATTTAACTTCGCAGCTGGAACACTCAATGACATAAATTACATTGCTGCTACAACAGTTCAAATATTTTTTTTATATGAAATTATCTAGTGCCAGTAGTATTAGTAAATTTATTAGTCACCTTAACATATCTGCATGTTTTACATGGATGACGACAACAGCGGAAAAAACCGCTGTGTTGTAACCACATATTATCACTGAGATTTTGATTATTTAACATACTAGGAGCCAAATCATCTCTTAATGTGGGGGCACGTTTGGGAACAATTGCACACCCTGCAGATAAAATCTGAGAAAGGATTGGATCTTCTTTTAATATATACAGATTCCTAGTAACTATGTTCTTAGCAATGTTGAAAAATGGGGAATAAGTTAATGCTAATACCGGTTTGCTTTCTATCTTAGTACTTTCATTACTTTTGTTCAATAATAATTGTGAGCGATTTTTGCATCTAACTATATTCTCTGCTCGTTGGATTTGTCTAGAAGAATACCCCCTTTGTTTAAGTCGAGTGATTAACCCTTCATTCTGTGCTTGAAAATTAGACTCAGTGCTACTGTTCCTTTTAAGGCGTGTCATTTCGCCAACAGGAATGGCCCGTATGGTATGTTTTGGATGGTTACTATCCACCCTCAGTAATGCATTTCCTGAAGTTGGTTTTCTATAAGTAACAGTATCTATAACTTGATCATTATTAGCAATAAGGCTTAAGTCTAGGAATGAGACTGTCTTAGAAGAAAGTTCATGAGTGAATTTCAAATTATATGGATTGTCATTCATATAACTGATAAACAGTGGTACGGAAGACACATCTCCCTCCCAAATGAACAGGAGATCATCGATGTATCTTCCGTACCACTGTATAGAATCCAAAAAAGGGTTATGAACGTCAAAAATATAAGTATGTTCCCAAAAAGACATCGTTAGATTTTCCAATGAAGGGGAGTGTCTAGCACCCATACTAACGCCACTACATTGCAGGTAGTACACTCGATCAAAAGAAAAAAAGTTGTGAGACATAAGAAATTGGGTGACTAGTAATATAAATTCACTTAAATCAGGTGTGTACCTGCTATGAATTTTTAGGTGGAATTCTAATGCTCTAAGTGCAACGTCCCATGGAATGCTGGTATACAGCGATGTTACATCGCATGTAAGCCAGTGCCAACCCTTTTTCCATTTGATATTGGCTAACTGAGCCAAAACATCCTTACTGTCCCTAAGAAACCCTGGGACACGTTGCACTAAAGGTTGCAATAACTGGTCAAGCCAAGAGGAAAGTTTTTCTAACAATGAACCCCTGGATGACACAATTGGTCGCATCTGGGGAGGAATAATACCTTTGTGTATTTTGGGTAAACCATATAACACTGGTGTCACAGGGGTTGCTACTAGTAGATATTCACTCTGACTAGCTGTAATGGCTCCTAATGTTACCCCTTCCTCCAATAATTTAGATAATTTTTTACTAAAATTCTCTGTGGGGTTACACTCTAATTTTCTATATGTGGTAACATCATTAAGCATTATTTGCATCTGTTTTATATAGCAAGTAGTATCCATTACTGTTACCATACCGCCTTTATCGGACATTTTAATGGTTAATTCGGTATCCAGCTTTAGTGAGCGAACAGCTTCACGTTCAATTTTTGTTAGATTGTCACGTACAGACTTACCGACATTATGTAAGTGTACAGTGGTAGAGTAAGTGGGTGTTAATGTGAAGGCTGATGTATATTAGCCTGTAGTTGTAGGAGGGGCTATGGTTATTTAACCAACACCTCTCCCTTCCACAGCTACGTTACAGCGCCTAACATTGGCTGATGCTATACAGGAAGTGATGTCACGGAACTCGTTGCTTGCTATGTCATTTATTATCTAATTTAGGGGGTCTATGTGGAGTTTTGTTGTTGTTGTTGTTGTTGTTGTTGTTGTTGTTGGTACAGACTGCTTTGTGTATGCAGGGCGCTGCGCAGGTGCTGTTAATCAAACATAAACCTTCCCAAGCCTGTTTTCACTTTCTTCGTAATCTCTACGTGTTTCCTTTACTAACCATGCCTAATTACAACATCTGTGTTAAAGGTGGCCGTTCACTGGAGCTATGCTGGGTACTTTTCTTGATTCGGATTGTTTATGTATGCATGGCCACACAGGTGCACTTCTCATACTCAAACGTTACTAAGCCTGTTTAACCCTTTTACTATCGATACCTGTTGGATGCGTCTATTCCTGCACTACACATCATTAAGCACACTCTCTTTCCTTCATGCTTTTATACTGTTCAGCTCATGTTACTATGTCTGCACTTTTACGGAGGTATTTTTTTTTACAAGCGTATTCACAGTCGCTCGCTATCTCATTCTTGGAGTTACTCATTGTATGTTACAGCTGGTCAATTACATTGTTTGTTGTTGGAGTACTTTCAAAAATTACTTAACTCCAATTAATTCATGTACACACCATTTGTGGATAACAATCAGCATACAAGCTACATTCACTAGTTTACTCTGTTGGTCTCCGACCGCTTCTGCTGGGAGGCTGTTCCACGTATTAACTGGCCCTGCTCGAGAAAATTTCTGTTGCTAGAGTCAGATAGGGTTGCCAGTTAACCACTTTTTTTCCCCATCTTTCTTCATTAACCCTTTGTTCGCTGTTAGTGCGTGTTATTTAGGACAAGTGCCCAGGTCACATGATTTGTGTGTGTATGTATATATATATATATATATATATATATATATATATATATATACACACACACACACACAAATCATGTGTATGTAATATATATATATATTTTTTTTTGTTGCTTTGGTCTGCAAGTGCTTTCGGCTATAGGTCTCCTTTACCTAATCGCCTCCAAAGCAGTTAATGACGGGACAGCCACCTCATGTTGTGTTATTCCCTCTGTCACTGTTATTACTAATTGAGGAACTGTATGTTGCCCTCGGCCGCTTCTGCTGGCAGGCTGTTCCACGTATCAACCGGTCCTCTCGAATTTTCTTAACGTTACTCTACACTATTTAGCTTGGCCATGTGATAAGTCGTGTATGTTCTTATGTATTCTTTGTGCTGGTTCTTCTATGGGCAGGTTACATTTGTTGTGTATTTCTGGTAGTAGGCACTCTCGCTGGCCCCCGAACTCTCGCTGCCCCCCCTCTTTTATTCATTATTGGTGCTTGTTATTTAGGACAAGTGCCCAGATCACATGGTCTATTTATGTATATTTGTCGCATTTGGTCTTCAAGTACTTTCTGTTACAGGTCTTCTTAACTAGTTGTCTAGTCAGTTACCAAGCGGACAGCCACCTCAGGTACGGTTATTTCCTTTTGTTGCTAATTCAGGTACTCATTGTTGGCCTCTACCACTTCCGCTGGGAGGCGGTTCCACGTATCAACCGTCCCGCTTGGATTTTTTCCTCACGTTACTCTACACGATTACAGCTTGGCCGTGTGTAGGTTTTTATGTTTTCACTGTGCTGCGTGTTATTTAGGATACGTGTCCAGGTCACGTGATTATTGAGGTACTCTGTTTTATCTCACTGTCTGGTTTCCCACTCCTATAATTAGATTACCGGCAGGTCGGTTCCTGTCATTACAACCGAGCCCCTCTTCCAACCTTATAATAATAATATGATAACCTTAGAGTGTCATGTTTAGTGAGTCAGATAGGAGGCAATATTCTCTAGACCTTGTTACGTCCCCGCTTACATAGACGGCCTCCTTCCTCCTTGAACTAGGCAGTTGGCCCCCTCCTCCCCGAGGCAATCTCCCCTCCTCATTTGGAAGTTACACCCCTCCTCGTTTGGAGGTTACGCCCCACGAGCTAGTATTCGTGCCTCACTATTAGTTAATTAGGCCTCCCCTCTACGTTTTCGTCCCGCTCCAGCGCGGAGCTCGGTTAGAAATTCAGTTAGTTCAGATTTAGGTCCGGGGTATCTGTCCAGGTTCCATTGCATAGACTTGTCATTCCTATCCGATCAAGAGGAGAGGTCCTCCATTCCCTGTTCACACGCTCCTGGGTCAGACTTTGCCGCCTCACATTCCCTCCGTGTTCAGTCTATTGCTAAAGCGACGGCTGTATTAACAAGGTGATGCATTCCTTTCTTGGCCTCGGCCAGCATAGCGAAATTTTTCGACCTACTGTTTGCTAGTCCCCTGTCTCCTCTTCATAGATCCAACCGTCACAATCTAGTTCTGTGGACGGGGCGCAATGAGGGACATGCTCACCTCACTAGTGGGTGGCATCGGTCTCCTTCATTCACGAGAGGTTAGCCAATTTTGGAAGCCCAGCTTGCACCGGCAGGCCTGCCCCCTTCCTCTCCTGCATGCCCTGCCACCACTGGTTGCCATTTTAGTCTGTACATGCTACTGCATATTTGCACTGATGCCATTGGGCCCTACCAAAGCAATGTGCCCTGGGGCATTATTTCTTAAGCAATGTCTATCTCCTATTAGTGTGGAATCTGGTTTTAAGACAAGCTGCAGTCTTTCCTTCCCCCCCCGAAATTCCTGATTAGGGTTTATCATGTGGTTCCTATACAGGTATTGTGGCTGTACCTCAAGAAGCTCCATAGGTACAACCTCATTCAGGCCTTAAGTAGACCCAGATGCGGAGGATCTTCTCTTGTTACAAGAGTTGGCAACAGGGTTTTATTATCGGCCCTTTGATTCCCCTCCTTTTCCGACCTGGAAGATTAGCCTGATTGCTATTGCTGTAAGCAAATTCTCAAATCGAACAGGCCGATTTTTAATTGTCTGCCCCTTATTCCCCATACGCGCTTCAGCATCAATTCCCTCATTCCGGCTGATGATTTTTTTCCTTAAATGCGCCTCCGTGGGTACAGTATTCAGGCCAGAGTCAATGGGGGGGGGTAAGCTCATGGTTGTCGCTCCACGTCCGTGAGTCTGTTACATGTCTGCTTCTCAGGCTCCACGTTCGTGAGTCCGTTACATGTCTGCTTCTCAGGCTCCACGTCCGTGAGTCCGTTACATGTCTGCTTCTCAGGCTCCACGTCCGTGAGTCCTTTACATGTCTGCTTCTCAGGCTCCACGCCCGTGAGTCCGTTAAATGTCTGCTTCTCCATGTCCCTGAGTCCGTTACATGTCTGCTTCTCAGGCTCCGCGTCCGTGAGTCCGTTACATGTATGCTTCTCAGGCTCTGCGTCCGTGAGTCCGTTACATGTCTGCTTCTCAGGCTCTAGCTCCGGTGAGTGGGACGTTTAGAGAAAGGATTGAGTGTGAGCCTTCTGGTCTCACTTAGCAACTGTCATAATTCACTCATCTTCTTCTAACGCATTGACGATTATACGCAAACTGTTCCTCAGAGCTGACAATCTGATCTTATCCGCTATTAATTCACGGTGAACACAGTTAAGCCTTTTCATTTAGCGATGAAGCTTTTCCTAACAGAAGTCCAAGATCAAATATTGTAGTTCTTCAAAGAACCCTCTCTGGTTTCTTCTCACGTGGAAATACCGTATTAGAGGTCTGCAAGATCAAGCCAGTGAAGTCCCCCAGTCATTTACCGATTGATGGCGAGTAAGAGCTTTGCTAATGTTAAATTGACATCCCGTTTACTCCTGGTACATATATAGTCCTTAAACTTCCATGTAACTTTTTCGGATGCAGGCAGCTTGGTGAGCTGGCTACTGTCCTTAATTCAGCTTCGGTTCTTCAAATTTCCGACTTGTGTCACGTTTCTGATCATTACGAGCTGTCACTCGGTCATACGAAACGAATCAATCTGGTCCGAGTACACTGTTTCTTCCTACCAATGCCCCCTGGTGCCCAGTTGTAGTCCTGGGTTCCTTATTTTACTGGTACGGTAAGCCAGCCTTCGTTGGTTCATGCGACCGGGGGTACTGGCCATTACGCCTTATTCTTCGTCATCTCTGAAAGTCTCGGACTTGTGTTCTGTTGCTGATCATTTCGTTCTGTCTCTCGGTCAAACGAAAATGAATCAGCTCGGCCAAGTACACGAATTACGTTTTTCCTACCAATTCCGTCACTGATCTGACTCCCGGCGGGCGGATCGCCGCTCGCGGCCGACGAGTTCTCGACCCCTCGGTTCCCGGTACCGGAGGACGGGCTACTGTCCGAGGTAACCGGGAGTTCGAGATCCCTCCCCGGAGCTCCGTTGCCGGCGGCCGTAATATCCGCCCCCGGCAAGGAACTCAAGGGATTGAGTCTGAGGTCTCCCCGGCCTCCATACTTACCTCCTCTTCTGGTGGCTACCGCAGGAACTCTGGATGCCGCGTGGCTGGCATCGGGGTGGTGATGGACGGCTGAGATCTCGGCCGTGACGTCAACTTGGAGGCGGGGTTTTTGGTTGGCGCCGGCTTTAAAAAGCCGGAAATCCGTTTCCTCTGCACCCTGTTGAGGTCCTATACCTCGTATATTGCTGAACTCCTGATCTTCGTTATTTTGACCCGCTGCCTGCCTGTTTACTCTTTTGGATTGTGTTTCTGTACCTCTGCTCGGTGATTTGTGTACCAGTTTGGCTCGTCTGACTACCGGCTCCGTGTCTCGACTCCTGGCTTGTTTGTCTACCTGCTCCGTGTACCAGTTTGGCTCGTCTGACTACCCGCTCCGTGTCTCGACTCCTGGCTTGTGTGACTACCTGCTCTGTGTACCAGTTTGTGTCATCCGGAGATTCCTTCACCTGTCTACTCAGTACCTATATCTACCTGCCCATACTAGGCCTCCTTACTGTTGGGATCCTCTAAGTCCTGGTTCTCTGTTTCTTGGGGCTTCTCCCTTTGTATCAGGGGACTGGGCAGAATAACTCCTGCGGTAAGTGCCATTGTACGGGTAGTCCTGACACCCAGTTGCAGTCCTGGGAGCCTTGTTGTTGGTTTTTTGACTGGGAAACCGAAAGCCAGTCTTTTTGCCCTTCCCCAGGGAGCCGTTGTCGTCAGTCATGTTTATCAGATATGTTAGGTTATTGCGTACCAGGATTGGCCTTAACCCACTCGCATAATCAGGGCAGCCTTGGCGGCATCTAAGAATACATTTCCAGCCCAGGTGATTAAAAGCTAGGCATATGGAACTCCTCCTGTTTCCCTCTTTATATCTCACAACCAATCTCAGAATGCGTAAGGCCTCTATAAGCTTGGTCATTCATATTGTCATGTTATGGTACAACTAACTTTGTCTTCTTCTTTTTGCCCTCTATAGGCCTACCTGGTATGTCGGTCATGGCGCACCTCAGACCGAATGGACCCTCTCTTGGTCTTTGGTTCTCCGTTCCACTAATCCTATTCGTTTGCCCCTAACACAAATGTGAAGGCTGATGTATATTAGCCTGTAGTTGTGGGAGGGGCTATGGTTATTTAACCAACGCCTCTCCCTTCCACAGCTACGTTACAGCGCCTAACGTTGCCCTCCCTGCCCCCCCCCTTATTCATTTCCTTCCTTTTATTTCCGCTTTTCTCCTCTATCCTTTCTTTCATTTTCCATTTACGGGGTGGCCCTCTATAGGCCTACCTGGTACGTCTGTCATGGCACACCTCAGACCGAATGGACCCTCTCTTGGTCTTTGGTTCTCCATTCCACTAATCCTATTCGTTTGCCCCTAACACAATAGTGAGTTTGTGTGTTAGTATGTATGCATTTTAGTTATAGCAGGGTCTCAAATAAATACTGCACCCAGATGCCACTAAACCAATGCTTGCCCCTGTTCTCATACAAAAAAATGGTTCAGCGCTGGGAGTAGTCTTTGAACGGAGGTGTAGGCAGAAAGTGTTTAAAGTGTTTGAAAAAAGCCATTTCTAGGGCGAAACTTGTTATGTTTTATCCATTTTTGCTTTTATTATCTAATAAAGCTTTGGATTATTCTTATTTTTGGACCTCCATTTTCATTTTTATCTTGACTTTTATCTTGTTTTTTTTTTATTTTGATTTTTCTCACTGGAGCTATTTCCTTGGTGGGGAAAATACCACCCATGCTGATGAGGATTGAGCAACCTTTATTTGCTCTCACAAATGTGAGTACTTTTTCATTTCTTTAACCCCTTCAATTCCAGGGTTTTTGGTACCTCAAGTCCCGGAGCAATTTTGCTATTTATGTGCTATGTCGGTTCAGCGATTATTCTCTTTTTCCTGTGAATAGTGTACCCACGTAAACTATATAATGTTTTTTCAAGGAGAGATAGAGCTTTCTTTTGATACCATAACTTACAG